>NW_027671419.1:0-65532 GCF_964165515.1 Mesoplodon bidens
AAAGGATCCCAGGAAGAACAGACATATGTATATGTGTAAAAGAACCACCTCTTGCAAACCTACAACAAGCTAAACGTTGTACTCAAACTTGCTGTAATAAAAAATAAAAAATTAAATTAAAAACACGAACAAGAAGTAGTGAGACAAACTTGAGGGGCTTTCTCCTGGCACATTCCGTTCTACATTCCAATCTAGAACGCAAGTTCCTTTGAGGCTCTGCTGCCCTAGTAAGCAGATTTGGTAAGGGAGAACTGCTGCCACCTTGTGGCCGTTTCACGCAACAGCAGCTTTAATCCCAGCGCTAATGGTCAGTGGATATTCCAAATCATTACAGGCCTGTAAATGACACCTGCCCTGAAAATATACCCTGGGGACATATATCGACCAAAAAATTCAAAAGTCGTCCATATTTCAAAACGACAGTTTCAAGAGGCATATTTCACGCACATTAGTGTTCTGCTACTTTTGCTTGCTTGCTTTCTTTGTTAAAAAAACGGGAATGGAAAAAGGCAACCCTCAGAATGGGCGAAAACGTTCAGAAACGAATCAATGGACAAAGGTTTAATCTCCAATATATATAAACAGCTCATGCAGCTTAATATTAATAAAACAAACAACCCAATACAAAAATGGGCAGAAGATCTAAAGAGACGTTTCTTTAAAGAAGACACAGAGATGGCCAAGACGCACATAAAAAGCTGCTCAACATCACTAATTATTAGAGAAATGCAAATCAAAACTACAATGAGGTAAGACCTCACACCTGTGAGAATCGGCATCATCAGATAATCTACAAACCACAAATTCTGGGGAGGGTGTGGACAAAAGGAACCCTCTTCCGCTATTGGTGGGAATGTAAATTGATACAGTCACTATGGAGAACAGTATGGAGGTTCCTTTCAAAAACTAAAAAGAGAATTACCATAGGATCCAGCAATCCCACTTCTGGGCATATACCCAGAGAAAACCATAAATCACAAAGACACATTCACCACAATGTTCATTGCAGCACTATTTACAATAGCCAGGTAATGGAAGCAACCTAAATGCCCACAGACAGACGAATGGATAAAGATGTGGTACATATATAAAATGGAATATTACTCAGCCAAAAAAAGTAATGAAACTGGGTCATTTGTAGAGAAGTAGATGGATCTAGAGACTGTCATACAGAGTGAAGTAAGTCAGAAAGAGAAAAACAAATATTGTATATTAATGCCTATATGTGGAACCTAGAAAAATGGTACAGATGAACTGGTTTGCAGGGCAGAAATAGAGACACAGAGGTAGAGAACAAACGTATGGACACAAAGTGGGGGAAGCCATGGGGTGGTGGTGGTGGGATGAGTTGGGAGATTGGGATTGACCTGTATACATATATATGCATAAAATAGATAACTAATAATAACCTACTGTATAAAAAAATAAATTAAATTAAATTTCAAAGTTTTTAAAAATAAAATGTAAAAATAAAACAGAAAAAAAGTTCTTCCATTCACACTGATGTATTTATAAGAATGAATTATTTCCATGCTTATATCCATAAATACATAAAAGAGGAATAAAATCTAACTTGAACCAAAAAAGAAAAAAAAAACTGAACATAACATTTATACAGAGGAAAACACTACCAAGGCACTTGCTCCAGTGGTAAACAATTGTGAAATTGGTCAGAGGTGGGGAATCATCTCCCATACAGCCAGCAGCCCCGCCCGCCCACGCAAGGAGCGTCCTTATTGCAAAGCTGGGGGACCGTGCCGAGGCCTCTGTGAGTAAACGTGAGCTGAGCCCCAGGCCAGCTGCTGCTGAACTCTTCCCACCCTTCCCAGGTGAAACACCTGAATATGTACAAGGGCTTGAAAGCCTAGAGGAAGGGCCGTGGAGCCACACCAGCGACAGCACGCAGGCCAACTTGGTGCCTGCAGGTCAGCCAGGATGGTCCTGGCCACGGGCGCTCTTCTGGAAGCTTTCCATTGCCCTGCCTGAGATACCCCTCCTGTCCCGGCCCCCACTCCTTTTTTTCCTTCCTCACCTCAGCCCGGAGAGATATTCCAGTGGAAGTTATGGGTGACACATCCTCTTCTTTACAGGTGGCAGCCTGGCAACTCCTGCCGAAAGTCCAGCAGAGCCCCACTCACACCGGGCCCCCCACAAAGCCGTGGACCCTCACACACTCCCACCAGCACAGCCCCGAGACTGCTGACGGGGCAGAGAATATGGAGTCAGGCACAGCTGCAGGGGCTATTGCTGCCTGGAGTGCTGTTTATATTGACCTCAACCCAGGCACACCTGGGGAGGGCTTGCCGGCAGGGTCAGGCTGCCCAGGTCAGCTAATCCTCAGCCCTCGGGGAATCACATTGCAGAAAATGGACCTCGCTAAGACAGAATATTCGCCAAGGAAAAAAATGACACAATGCCATTTGCAGCACCGTAGATGAGTCTCGAGGTAATCACGTGACTTGGAGTAAGTCAGAAAGTGAAAGACACATATCATATCATATCACTTATAGGTGTTACCTATAAACTGATACCAGGGCAGATATTTCCACGGAGAAGGGCAATCACAGATTCATTAAACAAACTTAAGGTTCACCAAAGGAAAGGTGTGAGGATTGAATTCATTACGATATTGGGGTTAACAGACATATTCAAACACAGTAGACGTATATAATCACCAAAGACCTACGGAGTACCAAGAGAAGTCTACTCAACATTCTGTCATAACGTACATGGGAAAAGGATCCCAGGAAGAACAGACATATGTATATGTGTAAAAGAACCACCTCTTGCACACCTACAACAAGCTAAACGTTGTAGTCAAACTTGCTGTAATAAAAAATAAAAAATTAAATTTAAAACACGAACAAGAAGTAGTGAGACAAACTTGAGGGGCTTTCTCCTGGCACATGCCGTTCTACATTCCAATCTAGAACGCGACTGCCATTGAGGCTCTGCTGCCCTAGTAACCAGATTTGGTAAGGGAGAACTGCTGCCACCTTGTGGCCGTTTCACACAACAGCTGCTTTAATCCCAGCGCTAATGGTCAGTGGATATTCCAAATCATTACAGGCCTGTAAATGACACTTGCCCTGAAAACATATCCTGGGGTCATATATCGACCAAAAAATTCAAAAGACGTCCATATTTCAAAACGACAGTTTCAAGAGGCATATTTCACGCACATTAGTGTTCTGCTTCTTTTGCTTGCTTTCTTTCTTTGTTAAAAAAACGGGAATGGAAAAAGGCAACCCTCAGAATGCGCGAAAACGTTCACAAACGAATCAATGGACAAAGGTTTAATCTCCAATATATATAAACAGCTCATGCAGCTTAATATTAATAAAACGAACAACCCAATACAAAAATGGGCAGAAGATCTAAAGAGACGTTTCTTCAAAGAAGACACAGAGATGGCCAAGACGCACATGAAAAGCTGCTCAACATCACTAATTATTAGAGAAATGCAAATCAAAACTACAATGAGGTAAGACCTCACACCTGTGAGAATCGGCATCATCAGATAATCTACAAACAACAAATTCTGGGGAGGGTGTGGACAAAAGGATCCCTCTTCCGCTATTGGTGGGAATGTAAATTGATACAGTCACTATGGAGAACCGTATGTAGGTTCCTTTCAAAAACTAAAAAGAGAATTACCATAGGATCCAGCAATCCCACTTCTGGGCATATACTCAGAGAAAACCATAAATCACAAAGACACATTCACCACAATGTTCATTGCAGCACTATTTACAATAGCCAGGTAATGGAAGCAACCTAAATGCCCACAGACAGACGAATGGATAAAGATGTGGTACATATATAAAATGGAATATTACTCAGCCAAAAAAAGGAATGAAACTGGGTCATTTGTAGAGAAGTTGATGGATCTAGAGACTGTCATACAGAGTGAAGTAAGTCAGAAAGAGAAAAACAAATATTGTATATTAATGCCTATATGTGGAACCTAGAAAAATGGTACAGATGAACTGGTTTGCAGGGCAGAAATAGAGACACAGAGGTAGAGAACAAACGTATGGACATGGACACAAAGTGGGGGAAGCCATGGGTTGGTGGTGGTGGGATGAGTTGGGAGATTGGGATAGACCTGTATACATGTATATGCATAAAATAGATAACTAATAATAACCTACTGTATAAAAAAATAAATTAAATTAAATTTCAAAATTTTAAAAAATAAAATGTAAAAATAAAACAGAAAAAAAGTTCTTCCATTCACACTGATGTATTTATAAGAATGAATTATTTCCATGCTTATATCCATAAATACATAAAAGAGGAATAAAATCTAACTTGAACCAAAAAAGAAAAAAAAAACTGAACCTAACATTTATACAGAGGAAAACACTACCAAGGCACTTGCTCCAGTGGTAAACAATTCTGAAATTGGTCAGAGGTGGGGAATCATCTCCCATACAGCCAGCAGCCCCGCCCGCCCACGCATGGAGCGTCCTTATTGGAAACCTGGGGGACCGTGCCGAGGCCTCTGTGAGTAAACGTGAGCTGGGCCCCAGGCCAGCTGCTGCTGAACTCTTCCCACCATTCCCAGGTGAAACACCTGAATATGTACAAGGGCTTGAAAGCCTAGAGGAAGGGCCGTGGAGCCACACCAGCGACAGCACGCAGGCCAACTTGGTGCCTGCAGGTCAGCCAGGATGGTCCTGGCCACGGGCGCTCTTCTGGAAGATTCCATTGCCCTGCCTGAGATACCCCTCCTGTCCCGGCCCCCACTCCTTTTTTTCCTTCCTCACCTCAGCCCGGAGAGATATTCCAGTGGAAGTTATGGGTGACACATCCTCTTCTTTACAGGTGGCAGCCTGGCAACTCCTGCCGAAAGTCCAGCAGAGCCCCACTCACACCGGGCCCCCCACAAAGCCGTGGACCCTCACACCCTCCCAGCAGCACAGCCCCGAGACTGCTGACGGGGCAGAGAATATGGAGTCAGGCACAGCTGCAGGGGCTATTGCTGCCTGGAGTGCTGTTTATATTGACATCAACCCAGGCACACATGGGGAGGGCTTGCCGGCAGGGTCAGGCTGCCCAGGTCAGCTAATCCTCAGCACTCGGTGAATCACATTGCAGAAAATGGACCTCGCTAAGACAGAATATTCGCCAAGGAAAAAAAGGACACAATGCCATTTGCAGCACCGTAGATGAGTCTCGAGGTAATCACGTGACTTGGAGTAAGTCAGAAAGTGAAAGACATATCATATCATATCACTTATAGGTGTTACCTATAAATTGATACCAGGGCAGATATTTCCACGGAGAAGGGCAATCACAGATTCATTAAACAAACTTATGGTTCACCAAAGGAAAGGTGTGAGAATTGAATTCATTACGATATTGGGGTTAACAGACATATACAAACACAGTAGACGTATAGAATCACCAAAGACCTACGGAGTACCAAGAGAAGACTACTCAACATTCTGTCATAATGTACATGGGAAAAGGATCCCAGGAAGAACAGACATATGTATATGTGTAAAAGAACCACCTCTTGCAAACCTACAACAAGCTAAACGTTGTACTCAAACTTGCTGTAATAAAAAATAAAAAATTAAATTAAAAACACGAACAAGAAGTAGTGAGACAAACTTGAGGGGCTTTCTCCTGGCACATTCCGTTCTACATTCCAATCTAGAACGCAAGTTCCTTTGAGGCTCTGCTGCCCTAGTAAGCAGATTTGGTAAGGGAGAACTGCTGCCACCTTGTGGCCGTTTCACGCAACAGCAGCTTTAATCCCAGCGCTAATGGTCAGTGGATATTCCAAATCATTACAGGCCTGTAAATGACACCTGCCCTGAAAATATACCCTGGGGACATATATCGACCAAAAAATTCAAAAGTCGTCCATATTTCAAAACGACAGTTTCAAGAGGCATATTTCACGCACATTAGTGTTCTGCTACTTTTGCTTGCTTGCTTTCTTTGTTAAAAAAACGGGAATGGAAAAAGGCAACCCTCAGAATGGGCGAAAACGTTCAGAAACGAATCAATGGACAAAGGTTTAATCTCCAATATATATAAACAGCTCATGCAGCTTAATATTAATAAAACAAACAACCCAATACAAAAATGGGCAGAAGATCTAAAGAGACGTTTCTTTAAAGAAGACACAGAGATGGCCAAGACGCACATAAAAAGCTGCTCAACATCACTAATTATTAGAGAAATGCAAATCAAAACTACAATGAGGTAAGACCTCACACCTGTGAGAATCGGCATCATCAGATAATCTACAAACCACAAATTCTGGGGAGGGTGTGGACAAAAGGAACCCTCTTCCGCTATTGGTGGGAATGTAAATTGATACAGTCACTATGGAGAACAGTATGGAGGTTCCTTTCAAAAACTAAAAAGAGAATTACCATAGGATCCAGCAATCCCACTTCTGGGCATATACCCAGAGAAAACCATAAATCACAAAGACACATTCACCACAATGTTCATTGCAGCACTATTTACAATAGCCAGGTAATGGAAGCAACCTAAATGCCCACAGACAGACGAATGGATAAAGATGTGGTACATATATAAAATGGAATATTACTCAGCCAAAAAAAGGAATGAAACTGGGTCATTTGTAGAGAAGTTGATGGATCTAGAGACTGTCATACAGAGTGAAGTAAGTCAGAAAGAGAAAAACAAATATTGTATATTAATGCCTATATGTGGAACCTAGAAAAATGGTACAGATGAACTGGTTTGCAGGGCAGAAAGAGAGACACAGAGGTAGAGAACAAACGTATGGACACAAAGTGGGGGAAGCCATGGGGTGGTGGTGGTGGGATGAGTTGGGAGATTGGGATTGACCTGTATACATGTATATGCATAAAATAGATAACTAATAATAACCTACTGTATAAAAAAATAAATTAAATTAAATTTCAAAATTTTTAAAAATAAAATGTAAAAATAAAACAGAAAAAAAGTTCTTCCATTCACACTGATGTATTTATAAGAATGAATTATTTCCATGCTTATATCCATAAATACATAAAAGAGGAATAAAATCTAACTTGAACCAAAAAAGAAAAAAAAACTGAAGCTAACATTTATACAGAGGAAAACACTACCAAGGCACTTGCTCCAGTCGTAAACAATTCTGAAATTGGTCAGATTTGGGGAATCATCTCCCATACAGCCAGCAGGCCCGCGCGCCCACACAAGGAGCGTCCTTATTGCAAAGCTGGGGGACCGTGCCGAGGCCTCTGTGAGTAAACGTGAGCTGTGCCCCAGGCCAGCTGCTGCTGAACTCTTCCCACCCTTCCCAGGTGAAACACCTGAATATGTACAAGGGCTTGAAAGCCTAGAGGAAGGGCCGTGGAGCCACACCAGCGACAGCACGCAGGCCAACTTGGTGCCTGCAGGTCAGCCAGGATGGTCCTGGCCACGGGCGCTCTTCTGGAAGCTTTCCATTGCCCTGCCTGAGATACCCCTCCTGTCCCGGCCCCCACTCCTTTTTTTCCTTCCTCACCTCAGCCCGGAGAGATATTCCAGTGGAAGTTATGGGTGACACATCCTCTTCTTTACAGGTGGCAGCCTGGCAACTCCTGCCGAAAGTCCAGCAGAGCCCCACACACACCGGGCCCCCCACAAAGCCGTGGACCCTCACACCCTCCCAGCAGCACAGCCCCGAGACTGCTGACGGGGCAGAGAATATGGAGTCAGGCACAGCTGCAGGGGCTATTGCTGCCTGGAGTGCTGTTTATATTGACCTCAACCCAGGCACACCTGGGGAGGGCTTGCCGGCAGGGTCAGGCTGCCCAGGTCAGCTAATCCTCAGCCCTCAGGGAATCACATTGCAGAAAATGGACCTCGCTAAGACAGAATATTCGCCAAGGAAAAAAAGGACACAATGCCATTTGCAGCACCGTAGATGAGTCTCGAGGTAATCACGTGACTTGGAGTAAGTCAGAAAGTGAAAGACATATCATATCATATCACTTATAGGTGTTACCTATAAATTGATACCAGGGCAGATATTTCCACGGAGAAGGGCAATCACAGATTCATTAAACAAACTTATGGTTCACCAAAGGAAAGGTGTGAGAATTGAATTCATTACGATATTGGGGTTAACAGACATGTACAAACACAGTAGACGTATATAATCACCAAAGACCTACGGAGTACCAAGAGAAGACTACCCAACATTCTGTCATAACGTACATGGGAAAAGGATCCCAGGAAGAACAGACATATGTATATGTGTAAAAGAACCACCTCTTGCACACCTACAACAAGCTAAACGTTGTACTCAAACTTGCTGTAATAAAAAATAAAAAATTAAATTAAAAACACGAACAAGAAGTAGTGAGACAAACTTGAGGGGCTTCCTCCTGGCACATTCCGTTCTACATTCCAATCTAGAACGCGACTTCCATTGAGGCACTGCTGCCCTAGTAACCAGATTTGGTAAGGGAGAACTGCTGCCACCTTGTGGCCGTTTCACGCAACAGCAGCTTTAATCCCAGCGCTAATGGTCAGTGGATATTCCAAATCATTACAGGCCTGTAAATGACACCTGCCCTGAAAATATATCCTGGGGTCATATATCGACCAAAAAATTCAAAAGACGTCCATATTTCAAAACGACAGTTTCAAGAGGCATATTTCACGCACATTAGTGTTCTGCTTCTTTTGCTTGCTTTCTTCCTTTGTTAAAAAAACGCGAAAGGAAAAAGGCAACCCTCAGAATGGGCGAAAACGTTCACAAACGAATCAATGGACAAAGGTTTAATCTCCAATATATATAAACAGCTCATGCAGCTTAATATTAATAAAACAAACAACCCAATACAAAAATGGGCAGAAGATCTAAAGAGACGTTTCTTCAAAGAAGACACAGAGATGGACAAGACGCACATAAAAAGCTGCTCAACATCACTAATTATTAGAGAAATGCAAATCAAAACTACAATGAGGTAAGACCTCACACCTGTGAGAATCGGCATCATCAGATAATCTACAAACAACAAATTCTGGGGAGGGTGTGGACAAAAGGAACCCTCTTCCGCTATTGGTGGGAATGTAAATTGATACAGTCAGTATGGAGAACAGTATGGAGGTTCCTTTAAAAAACTAAAAAGAGAATTACCATAGGATCCAGCAATCCCACTTCTGGGCATATACCCAGAGAAAACCATAAATCACAAAGACACATTCACCACAATGTTCATTGCAGCACTATTTACAATAGCCAGGTAATGGAAGCAACCTAAATGCCCACAGACAGACGAATGGATAAAGATGTGGTACATATATAAAATGGAATATTACTCAGCCAAAAAAAGGAATGAAACTGGGTCATTTGTAGAGAAGTTGATGGATCTAGAGACTGTCATACAGAGTGAAGTAAGTCAGAAAGAGAAAAACAAATATTGTATATTAATGCCTATATGTGGAACCTAGAAAAATGGTACAGATGAACTGGTTTGCAGGGCAGAAAGAGAGACACAGAGGTAGAGAACAAACGTATGGACACAAAGTGGGGGAAGCCATGGGGTGGTGGTGGTGGGATGAGTTGGGAGATTGGGATTGACCTGTATACATGTATATGCATAAAATAGATAACTAATAATAACCTACTGTATAAAAAAATAAATTAAATTAAATTTCAAAATTTTTAAAAATAAAATGTAAAAATAAAACAGAAAAAAAGTTCTTCCATTCACACTGATGTATTTATAAGAATGAATTATTTCCATGCTTATATCCATAAATACATAAAAGAGGAATAAAATCTAACTTGAACCAAAAAGGAAAAAAAAAACTGAACCTAACATTTATACAGAGGAAAACACTACCAAGGCACTTGCTCCAGTGGTAAACAATTCTGAAATTGGTCAGAGGTGGGGAATCATCTCCCATACAGCCAGCAGCCCCGCCCGCCCACGCAAGGAGCGTCCTTATTGCAAAGCTGGGGGACCGTGCCGAGGCCTCTGTGAGTAAACGTGAGCTGAGCCCCAGGCCAGCTGCTGCTGAACTCTTCCCACCCTTCCCAGGTGAAACACCTGAACATGTACAAGGGCTTGAAAGCCTAGAGGAAGGGCCGTGGAGCCACACCAGCGACAGCACGCAGGCCAACTTGGTGCCTGCAGGTCAGCCAGGATGGTCCTGGCCACGGGCGCTCTTCTGGAAGCTTTCCATTGCCCTGCCTGAGATACCCCTCCTGTCCCGGCCCCCACTCCTTTTTTTCCTTCCTCACCTCAGCCCGGAGAGATATTCCAGTGGAAGTTATGGGTGACACATCCTCTTCTTTACAGGTGGCAGCCTGGCAACTCCTGCCGAAAGTCCAGCAGAGCCCCACTCACACCGGGCCCCCCACAAAGCCGTGGACCCTCACACCCTCCCACCAGCACAGCCCCGAGACTGCTGACGGGGCAGAGAATATGGAGTCAGGCACAGCTGCAGGGGCTATTGCTGCCTGGAGTGCTGTTTATATTGACCTCAACCCAGGCACACCTGGGGAGGGCTTGCCGGCAGGGTCAGGCTGCCCAGGTCAGCTAATCCTCAGCCCTCGGGGAATCACATTGCAGAAAATGGACCACGCTAAGACAGAATATTCGCCAAGGAAAAAAAGGACACAATGCCATTTGCAGCACCGTAGATGAGTCTCGAGGTAATCACGTGACTTGGAGTAAGTCAGAAAGTGAAAGACACATATCATATCATATCACTTATAGGTGTTACCTATAAATTGATACCAGGGCAGATATTTCCACGGAGAAGGGCAATCACAGATTCATTAAACAAACTTATGGTTCACCAAAGGAAAGGTGTGAGGATTGAATTCATTATGATATTGGGGTTAACAGACATATACAAACACAGTAGACGTATATAATCACCAAAGACCTACGGAGTACCAAGAGAAGACTACTCAACATTCTGTCATAACGTACATGGGAAAAGGATCCCAGGAAGAACAGACATATGTATATGTGTAAAAGAACCACCTCTTGCACACCTACAACAAGCTAAACGTTGTACTCAAACTTGCTGTAATAAAAAATAAAAAATTAAATTAAAAACACGAACAAGAAGTAGTGAGACAAACTTGAGGGGCTTTCTCCTGGCACATTCCGTTCTACATTCCAATCTAGAACGCGACTTCCATTGAGGCTCTGCTGCCCTAGTAACCAGATTTGGTAAGGGAGAACTGCTGCCACCTTGTGGCCGTTTCACACAACAGCAGCTTTAATCCCAGCGCTAATGGTCAGTGGATATTCCAAATCATTACAGGCCTGTAAATGACACCTGCCCTGAAAACATATCCTGGGGTCATATATCGACCAAAAAATTCAAAAGACGTCCATATTTCAAAACGACAGTTTCAAGAGGCATATTTCACGCATATTAGTGTTCTGCTTCTTTTGCTTGCTTTCTTTCTTTGTTAAAAAAACGGGAATGGATAAAGGCAACGATCAGAATGGGCGAAAACGTTCACAAACGAATCAATGGACAAAGGTTTAATCTCCAATATATATAAACAGCTCATGAAGCTTAATATTAATAAAACAAACAACCCAATACAAAAATGGGCAGAAGATCTAAAGAGACGTTTCTTCAAAGAAGACACAGAGATGGCCAAGACGCACATGAAAAGCTGCTCAACATCACTAATTATTAGAGAAATGCAAATCAAAACTACAATGAGGTAAGACCTCACACCTGTGAGAATCGGCATCATCAGATAATCTACAAACAACAAATTCTGGGGAGGGTGTGGACAAAAGGAACCCTCTTCCGCTATTGGTGGGAATGTAAATTGATACAGTCACTATGGAGAACAGTATGGAGGTTCCTTTCAAAAACTAAAAAGAGAATTACCATAGGATCCAGCAATCCCACCTCTGGGCATATACCCAGAGAAAACCATAAATCACAAAGACACATTCACCACAATGTTCATTGCAGCACTATTTACAATAGCCAGGTAATGGAAGCAACCTAAATGCCCACAGACAGACGAATGGATAAAGATGTGGTACATATATAAAATGGAATATTACTCAGCCATAAAAAGGAATGAAACTGGCTCATTTGTAGAGAAGTTGATGGATCTAGAGACTGTCATACAGAGTGAAGTCAGTCAGAAAGAGAAAAACAAATATTGTATATTAATGCCTATATGTGGAACCTAGAAAAATGGTACAGATGAACTGGTTTGCAGGGCAGAAATAGAGACACAGAGGTAGAGAACAAACGTATGGACATGGACACAAAGTGGGGGAAGCCATGGGGTGGTGGTGGTGGGATGAGTTGGGAGATTGGGATTGACCTGTATACATGTATATGCATAAAATAGATAACTAATAATAACCTACTGTATAAAAAAATAAATTAAATTAAATTTCAAAATTTTAAAAAATAAAATGTAAAAATAAAACAGAAAAAAAGTTCTTCCATTCACACTGATGTATTTATAAGAATGAATTATTTCCATGCTTATATCCATAAATACATAAAAGAGGAATAAAATCTAACTTGAACCAAAAAAGAAAAAAAAACTGAACCTAACATTTATACAGAGGAAAACACTACCAAGGCACTTGCTCCAGTGGTAAACAATTGTGAAATTGGTCAGAGGTGGGGAATCATCTCCCATACAGCCAGCAGCCCCGCCCGCCCACGCAAGGAGCGTCCTTATTGCAAAGCTGGGGGACCGTGCCGAGGCCTCTGTGAGGAAACGTGAGCTAAGACCCAGGCCAGCTGCTGCTGAACTGTTCCCACCCTTCCCAGGTGAAACACCTGAATATGTACAAGGGCTTGAAAGCCTAGAGGAAGGGCCGTGGAGCCACACCAGCGACAGCACGCAGGCCAACTTGGTGCCTGCAGGTCAGCCAGGATGGTCCTGGCCACGGGTGCTCTTCTGGAAGCTTTCCATTGCCCTGCCTGAGATACCCCTCCTGTCCCGGCCCCCACTACTTTTTTTCCTTCCTCACCTCAGCCCGGAGAGATATTCCAGTGGAAGTTATGGGTGACACATCCTCTTCTTTACAGGTGGCAGCCTGGCAACTCCTGCCGAAAGTCCAGCAGAGCCCCACTCACACCGGGCCACCCACAAAGCCGTGGACCCACACACCCTCCCACCAGCACAGCCCCGAGACTGCTGATGGGGCAGATAATATGCAGTCAGGCACAGCTGCAGGGGCTATTGCTGCCTGGAATGCTGTTTATATTGACCTCAACCCAGGCCCACCTGGGGAGGGCTTGCCGGCAGGGTCAGGCTGCCCAGGTCAGCTAATCCTCAGCCCTCGGGGAATCACATTGCAGAAAATGGACCTCGCTAAGACAGAATATTCGCCAAGGAAAAAAAGGACACAATGCCATTTGCAGCACCGTAGATGAGTCTCGAGGTAATCACGTGACTTGGAGTAAGTCAGAAAGTGAAAGACACATATCATATCATATCACTTATAGGTGTTACCTATAAATTGATACCAGGGCAGATATTTCCACGGAGAAGGGCAATCACAGATTCATTAAACAAACTTATGGTTCACCAAAGGAAAGGTGTGAGGATTGAATTCATTACGATATTGGGGTTAACAGACATCTACAAACACAGTAGACGTATAGAATCACCAAAGACCTACGGAGTACCAAGAGAAGACTACTCAACATTCTGTCATAACGTACATGGGAAAAGGATCCCAGGAAGAACAGACATATGTATATGTGTAAAAGAACCACCTCTTGCACACCTACAACAAGCTAAACGTTGTACTCAAACTTGCTGTAATAAAAAATAAAAAATTAAATTAAAAACACGAACAAGAAGTAGTGAGACAAACTTGAGGGGCTTTCTCCTGGCACATTCCGTTCTACATTCCAATCTAAAACGCGACTTCCATTGAGGCTCTGCTGCCCTAGTAACCAGATTTGGTAAGGGAGAACTGCTGCCACCTTGTGGCCGTTTCACACAACAGCAGCTTTAATCCCAGCGCTAATGGTCAGTGGATATTCCAAATCATTACAGGCCTGTAAATGACACCTGCCCTGAAAACAAATCCTGGGGTCATATATCGACCAAAAAATTCAAAAGACGTCCATATTTCAAAACGACAGTTTCAAGAGGCATATTTCACGCACATTAGTGTTCTGCTTCTTTTGCTTGCTTTCTTTCTTTGTTAAAAAAACGGGAATGGAAAAAGGCAACCCTCAAAATGGGCGAAAACGTTCACAAACGAATCAATGGACAAAGGTTTAATCTCCAATATATATAAACAGCTCATGCAGCTTAATATTAATAAAACAAACAACCCAATACAAAAATGGGCAGAAGATCTAAAGAGACGTTTCTTCAAAGAAGACACAGAGATGGCCAAGACGCACATGAAAAGCTGCTCAACATCACTAATTATTAGAGAAATGCAAATCAAAACTACAATGAGGTAAGACCTCACACCTGTGAGAATCGGCATCATCAGATAATCTACAAACAACAAATTCTGGGGAGGGTGTGGACAAAAGGAACCCTCTTCCGCTATTGGTGGGAATGTAAATTGATACAGTCACTATGGAGAACAGTATGGAGGTTCCTTTCAAAAACTAAAAAGAGAATTACCATAGGATCCAGCAATCCCACTTCTGGGCATATACCCAGAGAAAACCATAAATCACAAAGACACATTCACCACAATGCTCATTGCAGCACTATTTACAATAGCCAGGTAATGGAAGCAACCTAAATGCCCACAGACAGACGAATGGATAAAGATGTGGTACATATATAAAATGGAATATTACTCAGCCAAAAAAAGGAATGAAACTGGGTCTTTTGTAGAGAAGTTGATGGATCTAGAGACTGTCATACAGAGTGAAGTAAGTCAGAAAGAGAAAAACAAATATTGTATATTAATGCCTATATGTGGAACCTAGAAAAATGGTACAGATGAACTGGTTTGCAGGGCAGAAAGAGAGACACAGAGGTAGAGAACAAACGTATGGACATGGACACAAAGTGGGGGAAGCCATGGGGTGGTGGTGGTGGGATGAGTTGGGAGATTGGGATTGACCTGTATACATGTATATGCATAAAATAGATAACTAATAATAACCTACTGTATAAAAAAATAAATTAAATTAAATTTCAAAATTTTTAAAAATAAAATGTAAAAATAAAACAGAAAAAAAGTTCTTCCATTCACACTGATGTATTTATAAGAATGAATTATTTCCATGCTTATATCCATAAATACATAAAAGAGGAATAAAATCTAACTTGAACCAAAAAAGAAAAAATAACTGAACCTAACATTTATACAGAGGAAAACACTACCAAGGCACTTGCTCCAGTGGTAAACAATTCTGAAATTGGTCAGAGGTGGGGAATCATCTCCCATACAGCCAGCAGCCCCGCCCGCCCACGCAAGGAGCGTCCTTATTGCAAAGCTGGGCGACCGTGCCGAGGCCTCAGTGAGGAAACGTGAGCTGAGCCCCAGGCCAGCTGCTGCTGAACTGTTCCCACCCTTCCCAGGTGAAACACCTGAATATGTACAAGGGCTTGAAAGCCTAGAGGAAGGGCCGTGGAGCCACACCAGCGACAGCACGCAGGCCAACTTGGTGCCTGCAGGTCAGCCAGGATGGTCCTGGCCACGGGTGCTCTTCTGGAAGCTTTCCATTGCCCTGCCTGAGATACCCCTCCTGTCCCGGCCCCCACTCCTTTTTTTCCTTCCTCACCTCAGCCCGGAGAGATATTCCAATGGAAGTTATGGGTGACACATCCTCTTCTTTACAGGTGGCAGCCTGGCAACTCCTGCCGAAAGTCCAGCAGAGCCCCACTCACACCGGGCCACCCACAAAGCCGTGGACCCACACACCCTCCCACCAGCACAGCCCCGAGACTGCTGATGGGTCAGATAATATGCAGTCAGGCACAGCTGCAGGGGCTATTGCTGCCTGGAATGCTGTTTATATTGACCTCAACCCAGGCACACCTGGGGAGGGCTTGCCGGCAGGGTCAGGCTGCCCAGGTCAGCTAATCCTCAGCCATCGGGGAATCACATTGCAGAAAATGGACCTCGCTAAGACAGAATATTCGCCAAGGAAAAAAAGGACACAATGCCATTTGCAGCACCGTAGATGAGTCTCGAGGTAATCACGTGACTTGGAGTAAGTCAGAAAGTGAAAGACACATATCATATCATATCACTTATAGGTGTTACCTATAAATTGATACCAGGGCAGATATTTCCACGGAGAAGGGCAATCACAGATTCATTAAAAAAACTTATGGTTCACCAAAGGAAAGGTGTGAGGATTGAATTCATTACGATATTGGGGTTAACAGACATATACAAACACAGTAGACGTATAGAATCACCAAAGACCTACGGAGTACCAAGAGAAGACTACTCAACATTCTGTCATAACGTACATGGGAAAAGGATCCCAGGAAGAACAGACATATGTATATGTGTAAAAGAACCACCTCTTGCACACCTACAACAAGCTAAACGTTGTACTCAAACTTGCTGTAATAAAAAATAAAAAATTAAATTAAAAACACGAACAAGAAGTAGTGAGACAAACTTGAGGGGCTTTCTCCTGGCACATTCCCTTCTACATTCCAATCTAGAACGCGACTTCCATTGAGGCTCTGCTGCCCTAGTAACCAGATTTGGTAAGGGAGAACTGCTGCCACCTTGTGGCCGTTTCACACAACAGCAGCTTTAATCCCAGCGCTAATGGTCAGTGGATATTCCAAATCATTACAGGCCTGTAAATGACACCTGCCCTGAAAACAAATCCTGGGGTCATATATCGACCAAAAAATTCAAAAGACGTCCATATTTCAAAACGACAGTTTCAAGAGGCATATTTCACGCACATTAGTGTTCTGCTTCTTTTGCTTGCTTTCTTTCTTTGTTAAAAAAACGGGAATTGAAAAAGGCAACCCTCAGAATGGGCGAAAACGTTCACAAAGGAATCAATGGACAAAGGTTTAATCTCCAATATATATAAACAGCACATGCAGCTTAATATTAATAAAACAAACAACCCAATACAAAAATGGGCAGAAGATCTAAAGAGACGTTTCTTCAAAGAAGACACAGAGATGGCCAAGACGCACAAGAAAAGCTGCTCAACATCACTAATTATTAGAGAAATGCAAATCAAAACTACAATGAGGTAAGACCTCACACCTGTGAGAATCAGCATCATCAGATAATCTACAAACAACAAATTCTGGGGAGGGTGTGGACAAAAGGAACCCTCTTCCGCTATTGGTGGGAATGTAAATTGATACAGTCACTATGGAGAACAGTATGGAGGTTCCTTTCAAAAACTAAAAAGAGAATTACCATAGGATCCAGCAATCCCACTTCTGGGCATATACCCAGAGAAAACCATAAATCACAAAGACACATTCACCACAATGTTCATTGCAGCACTATTTACAATAGCCAGGTAATGGAAGCAACCTAAATGCCCACAGACAGACGAATGGATAAAGATGTGGTACATATATAAAATGGAATATTACTCAGCCAAAAAAAGGAATGAAACTGGGTCATTTGTAGAGAAGTTGATGGATCTAGAGACTGTCATACAGAGTGAAGTAAGTCAGAAAGAGAAAAACAAATATTGTATATTAATGCCTATATGTGGAACCTAGAAAAATGGTACAGATGAACTGGTTTGCAGGGCAGAAAGAGAGACACAGAGGTAGAGAACAAACGTATGGACACAAAGTGGGGGAAGCCATGGGGTGGTGGTGGTGGGATGAGTTGGGAGATTGGGATTGACCTGTATACATGTATATGCATAAAATAGATAACTAATAATAACCTACTGTATAGAAAAATAAATTAAATTAAATTTCAAAATTTTTAAAAATAAAATGTAAAAATAAAACAGAAAAAAAGTTCTTCCATTCACACTGATGTGTTTATAAGAATGAATTATTTCCATGCTTATATCCATAAATACATAAAAGAGGAATAAAATCTAACTTGAACCAAAAAAGAAAAAAAACTGAACCTAACATTTATACAGAGGAAAACACTACCAAGGCACTTGCTCCAGTGGTAAACAATTCTGAAATTGGTCAGAGGTGGGGAATCATCTCCCATACAGCCAGCAGCCCCGCCCGCCCACGCAAGGAGCGTCCTTATTGCAAAGCTGGGGGACCGTGCCGAGGCCTCTGTGAGTAAACGTGAGCTGAGCCCCAGGCCAGCTGCTGCTGAACTCTTCCCACCCTTCCCAGGTGAAACACCTGAACATGTACAAGGGCTTGAAAGCCTAGAGGAAGGGCCGTGGAGCCACACCAGCGACAGCACGCAGGCCAACTTGGTGCCTGCAGGTCAGCCAGGATGGTCCTGTCCACGGGCGCTCTTCTGGAAGCTTTCCATTGCCCTGCCTGAGATACCCCTCCTGTCCCGGCCCCCACTCCTTTTTTTCCTTCCTCACCTCAGCCCGGAGAGATATTCCAGTGGAAGTTATGGGTGACACATCCTCTTATTTACAGGTGGCAGCCTGGCAACTCCTGCCGAAAGTCCAGCAGAGCCCCACTCACACCGGGCCCCCCACAAAGCCGTGGACCCTCACACCCTCCCACCAGCACAGCCCCGAGACTGCTGACGGGGCAGAGAATATGGAGTCAGGCACAGCTGCAGGGGCTATTGCTGCCTGGAGTGCTGTTTATATTGACCTCAACCCAGGCACACCTGGGGAGGGCTTGCCGGCAGGGTCAGGCTGCCCAGGTCAGCTAATCCTCAGCCATCGGGGAATCACATTGCAGAAAATGGACCTCGCTAAGACAGAATATTCGCCAAGGAAAAAAAGGACACAATGCCATTTGCAGCACCGTAGATGAGTCTCGAGGTAATCACGTGACTTGGAGTAAGTCAGAAAGTGAAAGACACATATCATATCATATCACTTATAGGTGTTACTTATAAATTGATACCAGGGCAGATATTTCCACGGAGAAGGGCAATCACAGATTCATTAAACAAACTTATGGTTCACCAAAGGAAAGGTGTGAGGATTGAATTCATTACGATATTGGGGTTAACAGACATATACAAACACAGTAGACATATAGAATCACCAAAGACCTACGGAGTACCAAGAGAAGACTACTCAACATTCTGTCATAACGTACATGGGAAAAGGATCCCAGGAAGAACAGACATATGTATATGTGTAAAAGAACCACCTCTTGCACACCTACAACAAGCTAAACGTTGTACTCAAACTTGCTGTAAAAAAAATAAAAAATTAAATTAAAAACACGAACAAGAAGTAGTGAGACAAACTTGAGGGGCTTTCTCCTGGCACATTCCGTTCTACATTCCAATCTAGAACGCGACTTCCATTGAGGCTCTGCTGCCCTAGTAACCAGATTTGGTAAGGGAGAACTGCTGCCACCTTGTGGCCGTTTCACACAACAGCAGCTTTAATCCCAGCGCTAATGGTCAGGGGATATTCCAAATCATTACAGGCCTGTAAATGACACCTGCCCTGAAAACAAATCCTGGGGTCATATATCGACCAAAAAATTCAAAAGACGTCCATATTTCAAAACGACAGTTTCAAGAGGCATATTTCACGCACATTAGTGTTCTGCTTCTTTTGCTTGCTTTCTTTCTTTGTTAAAAAAACGGGAATGGAAAAAGGCAACCCTCAGAATGGGCGAAAACGTTCACAAACGAATCAATGGACAAAGGTTTAATCTCCAATATATATAAACAGCTCATGCAGCTTAATATTAATAAAACAAACAACCCAATACAAAAATGGGCAGAAGATCTAAAGAGACGTTTCTTCAAAGAAGACACAGAGATGGCCAAGACGCACATGAAAAGCTGCTCAACATCACTAATTATTAGAGAAATGCAAATCAAAACTACAATGAGGTAAGACCTCACACCTGTGAGAATCGGCATCATCAGATAATCTACAAACAACAAATTCTGGGGAGGGTGTGGACAAAAGGAACCCTCTTCCGCTATTGGTGGGAATGTAAATTGATACAGTCACTATGGAGAACAGTATGGAGGTTCCTTTCAAAAACTAAAAAGAGAATTACCATAGGATCCAGCAATCCCACTTCTGGGCATATACCCAGAGAAAACCATAAATCACATAGACACATTCACCTCAATGTTCATTGCAGCACTATTTACAATAGCCAGGTAATGGAAGCAACCTAAATGCCCACAGACAGACGAATGGATAAAGATGTGGTACATATATAAAATGGAATATTACTCAGCCAAAAAAAGGAATGAAACTGGGTCATTTGTAGAGAAGTTGATGGATCTAGAGACTGTCATACAGAGTGAAGTAAGTCAGAAAGAGAAAAACAAATATTGTATATTAATGCCTATATGTGGAACCTAGAAAAATGGTACAGATGAACTGGTTTGCAGGGCAGAAATAGAGACACAGAGGTAGAGAACAAACGTATGGACATGGACACAAAGTGGGGGAAGCCAAGGGGTGGTGGTGGTGGGGTGAGTTGGGAGATTGGGATTGACCTGTATACATGTATATGCATAAAATAGATAACTAATAATAACCTACTGTATAAAAAAATAAATTAAATTAAATTTCAAAATTTTTAAAAATAAAATGTAAAAATAAAACAGAAAAAATGTTCTTCCATTCACACTGATGTATTTATAAAAATGAATTATTTCCTTGCTTATATCTATAAATACATAAAAGAGGAATAAAATCTAACTTGAACCAAAAAAGAAAAAATAAACTGAACCTAACATTTATACAGAGGAAAACACTACCAAGGCACTTGCTCCAGTGGTAAACAATTCTGAAATTGGTCAGAGGTGGGGAATCATCTCCCATACAGCCAGCAGCCCCGCCCGCCCACGCATGGAGCGTCCTTATTGCAAAGCTGGGGGACCGTGCCGAGGCCTCTGTGAGTAAACGTGAGCTGTGCCCCAGGCCAGCTGCTGCTGAACTCTTCCCTCCCTTCCCAGGTGAAACACCTGAATATGTACAAGGGCTTGAAAGCCTAGAGGAAGGGCCGTGGAGCCACACCAGCGACAGCACGCAGGCCAACTTGGTGCCTGCAGGTCAGCCAGGATGGTCCTGGCCACGGGCGCTCTTCTGGAAGCTTTCCATTGCCCTGCCTGAGATACCCCTCCTGTCCCGGCCCCCACTCCTTTTTTTCCTTCCTCACCTCAGCCCGGAGAGATATTCCAGTGGAAGTTATGGGTGACACATCCTCTTCTTTACAGGTGGCAGCCTGGCAACTCCTGCCGAAAGTCCAGCAGAGCCCCACTCACACCGGGCCCCCCACAAAGCCGTGGACCCTCACACCCTCTCACCAGCACAGCCCCGAGACTGCTGACGGGGCAGAGAATATGGAGTCAGGCACAGCTGCAGGGGCTATTGCTGCCTGGAGTGCTGTTTATATTGACCTCAACCAAGGCACACCTGGGGAGGGCTTGCCGGCAGGGTCAGGCTGCCCAGGTCAGCTAATCCTCAGCCCTCGGGGAATCACATTGCAGAAAATGGACCTCGCTAAGACAGAATATTCGCCAAGGAAAAAAAGGACACAATGCCATTTGCAACACTGTAGATGAGTCTCGAGGTAATCACGTGACTTGGAGTAAGTCAGAAAGTGAAAGACACATATCATATCATATCACTTATAGGTGTTACCTATAAATTGATACCAGGGCAGATATTTCCACGGAGAAGGGCAATCACAGATTCATTAAACAAACTTATGGTTCACCAAAGGAAAGGTGTGAGAATTGAATTCATTACGATATTGGGGTTAACAGACATATACAAACACAGTAGACGTATATAATCACCAAAGACCTACGGAGTACCAAGAGAAGACTACTCAACATTCTGTCATAACGTACATGGGAAAAGGATCCCAGGAAGAACAGACATATGTATATGTGTAAAAGAACCACCTCTTGCACACCTACAACAAGCTAAACGTTGTACTCAAACTTGCTGTAATAAAAAATAAAAAATTAAATTAAAAACACGAACAAGAAGTAGTGAGACAAACTTGAGGGGCTTTCTCCTGGCACATTCCGTTCTACATTCCAATCTAGAACGCGAGTTCCTTTGAGGCTCTGCTGCCCTAGTAAGCAGATTTGGTAAGGGAGAACTGCTGCCACCTTGTGGCCGTTTCACGCAACAGCAGCTTTAATCCCAGCGCTAAAGGTCAGTGGATATTCCAAATCATTACAGGCCTGTAAATGACACCTGCCCTGAAAATATAACCTGGGGACATATATCGACCAAAAAATTCAAAAGACGTCCATATTTCAAAACGACAGTTTCAAGAGGCATATTTCACGCACATTAGTGTTCTGCTTCTTTTGCTTGCTTTCTTTCTTTGTTAAAAAAACGGGAATGGAAAAAGGCAACCCTCAGAATGGGCGAAAACGTTCACAAACGAATCAATGGACAAAGGTTTAATCTCCAATATATATAAACAGCTCATGCAGCTTAATATTAATAAAACAAACAACCCAATACAAAAATGGGCAGAAGATCTAAAGAGACGTTTCTTCAAAGAAGAAACAGAGATGGCCAAGACGCACATAAAAAGCTGCTCAACATCACTAATTATTAGAGAAATGCAAATCAAAACTACAATGAGGTAAGACCTCACACCTGTGAGAATCGGCATCATCAGATAATCTACAAACCACAAATTCTGGGGAGGGTGTGGACAAAAGGAACCCTCTTCCGCTATTGGTGGGAATGTAAATTGATACAGTCACTATGGAGAACAGTATGGAGGTTCCTTTCAAAAACTAAAAAGAGAATTACCATAGGATCCAGCAATCCCACTTCTGGGCATATACCCAGAGAAAACCATAAATCACAAAGACACATTCACCACAATGTTCATTGCAGCACTATTTACAATAGCCAGGTAATGGAAGCAACCTAAATGCCCACAGACAGACGAATGGATAAAGATGTGGTACATATATAAAATGGAATATTACTCAGCCAAAAAAAGGAATGAAACTGGGTCATTTGTAGAGAAGTTGATGGATCTAGAGACTGTCATACAGAGTGAAGTAAGTCAGAAAGAGAAAAACAAATATTGTATATTAATGCCTATATGCGGAACCTAGAAAAATGGTACAGATGAACTGGTTTGCAGGGCAGAAAGAGAGACACAGAGGTAGAGAACAAACGTATGGACATGGACACAAAGTGGGGGAAGCCATGGGGTGGTGGTGGTGGGATGAGTTGGGAGATTGGGATTGACCTGTATACATGTATATGCATAAAATAGATAACTAATAATAACCTACTGTATAAAAAAATAAATTAAATTAAATTTCAAAATTTTTAAAAATAAAATGTAAAAATAAAACAGAAAACAAGTTCTTCCATTCACACTGATGTATTTATAAGAATGAATTATTTCCATGCTTATATCCATAAATACATAAAAGAGGAATAAAATCTAACTTGAACCAAAAAAGAAAAAAAAAACTGAACCTAACATTTATACAGAGGAAAACACTACCAAGGCACTTGCTCCAGTGGTAAACAATTCTGAAATTGGTCAGAGGTGGGGAATCATCTCCCATACAGCCAGCAGCCCCGCCCACCCACGCAAGGAGCGTGCTTATTGCAAAGCTGGGGGACCGTGCCGAGGCCTCTGTGAGTAAACGTGAGCTGAGCCCCAGGCCAGCTGCTGCTGAACTCTTCCCACCCTTCCCAGGTGAAACACCTGAGTATGCACAAGGGCTTGAAAGCCTAGAGGAAGGGCCGTGGAGCCACACCAGCGACAGCACGCAGGCCAACTTGGTGCCTGCAGGTCAGCCAGGATGGTCCTGGCCATGGGCGCTCTTCTGGAAGCTTTCCATTGCCCTGCCTGAGATACCCCTCCTGTCCCGGCCCCCACTCCATTTTTTCCTTCCTCACCTCAGCCCGGAGAGATATTCCAGTGGAAGTTATGGGTGACACATCCTCTTCTTTACAGGTGGCAGCCTGGCAACTCCTGCCGAAAGTCCAGCAGAGCCCCACTCACACAGGGCCCCCCACAAAGCCGTGGACCCTCACACCCTCCCACCAGCACAGCCCCGAGACTGCTGACGGGGCAGAGAATATGGAGTCAGGCACAGCTGCAGGGGCTATTGCTGCCTGGAGTGCTGTTTATATTGAGCTCAACCCAGGCACACCTGGGGAGGGCTTGCCGGCAGGGTCAGGCTGCCCAGGTCAGCTAATCCTCAGCCCTCGGGGAATCACATTGCAGAAAATGGAACACGCTAAGACAGAATATTCGCCAAGGAAAAAAAGGACACAATGCCATTTGCAGCACCGTAGATGAGTCTCGAGGTAATCACGTGACTTGGAGTAAGTCAGAAAGTGAAAGACACATATCATATCATATCACTTATAGGTGTTACCTATAAATTGAT
Source organism: Mesoplodon bidens (assembly GCF_964165515.1). Classification (NCBI taxonomy): domain Eukaryota; kingdom Metazoa; phylum Chordata; class Mammalia; order Artiodactyla; family Ziphiidae; genus Mesoplodon; species Mesoplodon bidens. The sequence goes on from NW_027671419.1 coordinate 24,429, forward strand.
ACCAGGGCAGATATTTCCACGGAGAAGGGCAATCACAGATTCATTAAACAAACTTATGGTTCACCAAAGGAAAGGTGTGAGGATTGAATTCATTATGATATTGGGGTTAACAGACATATACAAACACAGTAGACGTATATAATCACCAAAGACCTACGGAGTACCAAGAGAAGACTACTCAACATTCTGTCATAACGTACATGGGAAAAGGATCCCAGGAAGAACAGACATATGTATATGTGTAAAAGAACCACCTCTTGCACACCTACAACAAGCTAAACGTTGTACTCAAACTTGCTGTAATAAAAAATAAAAAATTAAATTAAAAACACGAACAAGAAGTAGTGAGACAAACTTGAGGGGCTTTCTCCTGGCACATTCCCTTCTACATTCCAATCTAGAACGCGACTTCCATTGAGGCTCTGCTGCCCTAGTAACCAGATTTGGTAAGGGAGAACTGCTGCCACCTTGTGGCCGTTTCACACAACAGCAGCTTTAATCCCAGCGCTAATGGTCAGTGGATATTCCAAATCATTACAGGCCTGTAAATGACACCTGCCCTGAAAACATATCCTGGGGTCATATATCGACCAAAAAATTCAAAAGACGTCCATATTTCAAAACGACAGTTTCAAGAGGCATATTTCACGCACATTAGTGTTCTGCTTCTTTTGCTTGCTTTCTTTCTTTGTTAAAAAAACGGGAATGGAAAAAGGCAACCCTCAGAATGGGCGAAAACGTTCACAAACGAATCAATGGACAAAGGTTTAATCTCCAATATATATAAACAGCTCATGCAGCTTAATATTAATAAAATGAACAACCCAATACAAAAATGGGCAGCAGATCTAAAGAGATGTTTCTTCAAAGAAGACACAGAGATGGCCAAGACGCACATGAAAAGCTGCTCAACATCACTAATTATTAGAGAAATGCAAATCAAAACTACAATGAGGTAAGACCTCACACCTGTGAGAATCGGCATCATCAGATAATCTACAAACAACAAATTCTGGGGAGGGTGTGGACAAAAGGAACCCTCTTCCGCTATTGGTGGGAATGTAAATTGATACAGTCACTATGGAGAACAGTATGGAGGTTCCTTTCAAAAACTAAAAAGAGAATTACCATAGGATCCAGCAATCCCTCTTCTGGGCATATACCCAGAGAAAACCATAAATCACAAAGACACATTCACCACAATGTTCATTGCAGCACTATTTACAATAGCCAGGTAATGGAAGCAACCTAAATGCCCACAGACAGACGAATGGATAAAGATGTGGTACATATATAAAATGGAATATTACTCAGCCAAAAAAAGGAATGAAACTGGGTCATTTGTAGAGAAGTTGATGGATCTAGAGACTGTCATACAGAGTGAAGTAAGTCAGAAAGAGAAAAACAAATATTGTATATTAATGCCTATATGCGGAACCTAGAAAAATGGTACAGATGAACTGGTTTGCAGGGCAGAAAGAGAGACACAGAGGTAGAGAACAAACGTATGGACATGGACACAAAGTGGGGGAAGCCATGGGGTGGTGGTGGTGGGATGAGTTGGGAGATTGGGATTGACCTGTATACATGTATATGCATAAAATAGATAACTAATAATAACCTACTGTATAAAAAAATAAATTAAATTAAATTTCAAAATTTTTAAAAATAAAATGTAAAAATAAAACAGAAAACAAGTTCTTCCATTCACACTGATGTATTTATAAGAATGAATTATTTCCATGCTTATATCCATAAATACATAAAAGAGGAGTAAAATCTAACTTGAACCAAAAAAGAAAAAAAAACTGAACCTAACATTTATACAGAGGAAAACACTACCAAGGCACTTGCTCCAGTGGTAAACAATTCTGAAATTGGTCAGAGGTGGGGAATCATCTCCCATACAGCCAGCAGCCCCGCCCGCCCACGCATGGAGCGTCCTTATTGGAAACCTGGGGGACCGTGCCGAGGCCTCTGTGAGTAAACGTGAGCTGGGCCCCAGGCCAGCTGCTGCTGAACTCTTCCCACCATTCCCAGGTGAAACACCTGAATATGTACAAGGGCTTGAAAGCCTAGAGGAAGGGCCGTGGAGCCACACCAGCGACAGCACGCAGGCCAACTTGGTGCCTGCAGGTCAGCCAGGATGGTCCTGGCCACGGGCGCTCTTCTGGAAGTTTCCATTGCCCTGCCTGAGATACCCCTCCTGTCCCGGCCACCACTCCTTTTTTTCCTTCCTCACCTCAGCCCGGAGAGATATTCCAGTGGAAGTTTTGGGTGACACATCCTCTTCTTTACAGGTGGCAGCCTGGCAACTCCTGCCGAAAGTCCAGCAGAGCCCCACTCACACCGGGCCCCCCACAAAGCCGTGGACCCTCACACCCTCCCACCAGCACAGCCCCGAGACTGCTGACGGGGCAGAGAATATGGAGTCAGGCACAGCTGCAGGGGCTATTGCTGCCTGGAGTGCTGTTTATATTGACATCAACCCAGGCACACATGGGGAGGGCTTGCCGGCAGGGTCAGGCTGCCCAGGTCAGCTAATCCTCAGCACTCGGTGAATCACATTGCAGAAAATGGACCTCGCTAAGACAGAATATTCGCCAAGGTAAAAAAGGACACAATGCCATTTGCAGCACCGTAGATGAGTCTCGAGGTAATCACGTGACTTGGAGTAAGTCAGAAAGTGAAAGACATATCATATCATATCACTTATAGGTGTTACCTATAAATTGATACCAGGGCAGATATTTCCACGGAGAAGGGCAATCACAGATTCATTAAACAAACTTATGGTTCACCAAAGGAAAGGTGTGAGAATTGAATTCATTACGATATTGGGGTTAACAGACATATACAAACACAGTAGACGTATATAATCACCAAAGACCTACGGAGTACCAAGAGAAGACTACTCAACATTCTGTCATAACGTACATGGGAAAAGGATCCCAGGAAGAACAGACATATGTATATGTGTAAAAGAACCACCTCTTGCACACCTACAACAAGCTAAACGTTGTACTCAAACTTGCTGTAATAAAAAATAAAAAATTAAATTAAAAACACGAACAAGAAGTAGTGAGACAAACTTGAGGGGCTTTCTCCTGGCACATTCCCTTCTACATTCCAATCTAGAACGCGAGTTCCTTTGAGGCTCTGCTGCCCTAGTAAGCAGATTTGGTAAGGGAGAACTGCTGCCACCTTGTGGCCGTTTCACGCAACAGCAGCTTTAATCCCAGCGCTAAAGGTCAGTGGATATTCCAAATCATTACAGGCCTGTAAATGACACCTGCCCTGAAAATATACCCTGGGGACATATATCGACCATAAAATTCAAAAGACGTCCATATTTCAAAACGACAGTTTCAAGAGGCATATTTCACGCACATTAGTGTTCTGCTTCTTTTGCTTGCTTTCTTTCTTTGTTAAAAAAACGGGAATGGAAAAAGGCAACCCTCAGAATGGGCGAAAACGTTCACAAACGAATCAATGGACAAAGGTTTAATCTCCAATATATATAAACAGCTCATGCAGCTTAATATTAATAAAACAAACAACCCAATACAAAAATGGGCAGAAGATCTAAAGAGACGTTTCTTCAAAGAAGAAACAGAGATGGCCAAGACGCACATAAAAAGCTGCTCAACATCACTAATTATTAGAGAAATGCAAATCAAAACTACAATGAGGTAAGACCTCACACCTGTGAGAATCGGCATCATCAGATAATCTACAAACAACAAATTCTGGGGAGGGTGTGGACAAAAGGAACCCTCTTCCGCTATTGGTGGGAATGTAAATTGATACAGTCTCTATGGAGAACAGTATGGAGGTTCCTTTAGAAAACTAAAAAGAGAATTACCATAGGATCCAGCAAACCCACTTCTGGGCATATACCCAGAGAAAACCATAAATCACAAAGACACATTCACCACAATGTTCATTGCAGCACTATTTACAATAGCCAGGTAATGGAAGCAACCTAAATGCCCACAGACAGACGAATGGATAAAGATGTGGTACATATATAAAATGGAATATTACTCATCCAAAAAAAGGAATGAAACTGGGTCATTTGTAGAGAAGTTGATGGATCTAGAGACTGTCATACAGAGTGAAGTAAGTCAGAAAGAGAAAAACAAATATTGTATATTAATGCCTATATGCGGAACCTAGAAAAATGGTACAGATGAACTGGTTTGCAGGGCAGAAAGAGAGACACAGAGGTAGAGAACAAACGTATGGACATGGACACAAAGTGGGGGAAGCCATGGGGTGGTGGTGGTGGGATGAGTTGGGAGATTGGGATTGACCTGTATACATGTATATGCATAAAATAGATAACTAATAATAACCTACTGTATAAAAAAATAAATTAAATTAAATTTCAAAATTTTTAAAAATAAAATGTAAAAATAAAACAGAAAACAAGTTCTTCCATTCACACTGATGTATTTATAAGAATGAATTATTTCCATGCTTATATCCATAAATACATAAAAGAGGAATAAAATCTAACTTGAACCAAAAAAGAAAAAAAAAACTGAACCTAACATTTATACAGAGGAAAACACTACCAAGGCACTTGCTCCAGTGGTAAACAATTCTGAAATTGGTCAGAGGTGGGGAATCATCTCCCATACAGCCAGCAGCCCCGCCCACCCACGCAAGGAGCGTGCTTATTGCAAAGCTGGGGGACCGTGCCGAGGCCTCTGTGAGTAAGCGTGAGCTGAGCCCCAGGCCAGCTGCTGCTGAACTCTTCCCACCCTTCCCAGGTGAAACACCTGAGTATGTACAAGGGCTTGAAAGCCTAGAGGAAGGGCCGTGGAGCCACACCAGCGACAGCACGCAGGCCAACTTGGTGCCTGCAGGTCAGCCAGGATGGTCCTGGCCACGGGCGCTCTTCTGGAAGCTTTCCATTGCCCTGCCTGAGATACCCCTCCTGTCCCGGCCCCCACTCCTTTTTTTCCTTCCTCACCTCAGCCCGGAGAGATATTCCAGTGGAAGTTTGGGTGACACATCCTCTTCTTTACAGGTGGCAGCCTGGCAACTCCTGCCGAAAGTCCAGCAGAGCCCCACTCACACCGGGCCCCCCACAAAGCCGTGGACCCTCACACCCTCCCAGCAGCACAGCCCCGAGACTGCTGACGGGGCAGAGAATATGGAGTCAGGCACAGCTGCAGGGGCTATTGCTGCCTGGAGTGCTGTTTATATTGACCTCAACCCAGGCACACCTGGGGAGGGCTTGCCGGCAGGGTCAGGCTGCCCAGGTCAGCTAATCCTCAGCCATCGGGGAATCACATTGCAGAAAATGGACCTCGCTAAGACAGAATATTCGCCAAGGAAAAAAAGGACACAATGCCATTTGCAGCACCGTAGATGAGTCTCGAGGTAATCACGTGACTTGGAGTAAGTCAGAAAGTGAAAGACACATATCATATCATATCACTTATAGGTGTTACCTATAAATTGATACCAGGGCAGATATTTCCACGGAGAAGGGCAATCACAGATTCATTCAACAAACTTATGGTTCACCAAAGGAAAGGTGTGAGGATTGAATTCATTACGATATTGGGGTTAACAGACATATACAAACACAGTAGACGTATATAATCACCAAAGACCTACGGAGTACCAAGAGAAGACTACTCAACATTCTGTCATAACGTACATGGGAAAAGGATCCCAGGAAGAACAGACATATGTATATGTGTAAAAGAACCACCTCTTGCACACCTACAACAAGCTAAACGTTGTACTCAAACTTGCTGTAATAAAAAATAAAAAATTAAATTAAAAACACGAACAAGAAGTAGTGAGACAAACTTGAGGGGCTTTCTCCTGGCACATTCCGTTCTACATTCCAATCTAGAACGCGAGTTCCTTTGAGGCTCTGCTGCCCTAGTAAGCAGATTTGGTAAGGGAGAACTGCTGCCACCTTGTGGCCGTTTCACGCAACAGCAGCTTTAATCCCAGCGCTAAAGGTCAGTGGATATTCCAAATCATTACAGGCCTGTAAATGACACCTGCCCTGAAAATATAACCTGGGGACATATATCGACCAAAAAATTCAAAAGACGTCCATATTTCAAAACGACAGTTTCAAGAGGCATATTTCACGCACATTAGTGTTCTGCTTCTTTTGCTTGCTTTCTTTCTTTGTTAAAAAAACGGGAATGGAAAAAGGCAACCCTCAGAATGGGCGAAAACGTTCACAAACGAATCAATGGACAAAGGTTTAATCTCCAATATATATAAACAGCTCATGCAGCTTAATATTAATAAAACAAACAACCCAATACAAAAATGGGCAGAAGATCTAAAGAGACGTTTCTTCAAAGAAGACACAGAGATGGCCAAGACGCACATGAAAAGCTGCTCAACATCACTAATTATTAGAGAAATGCAAATCAAAACTACAATGAGGTAAGACCTCACACCTGTGAGAATCGGCATCATCAGATAATCTACAAACAACAAATTCTGGGGAGGGTGTGGACAAAAGGAACCCTCTTCCGCTATTGGTGGGAATGTAAATTGATACAGTCACTATGGAGAACAGTATGGAGGTTCCTTTCAAAAACTAAAAAGAGAATTACCATAGGATCCAGCAATCCCACTTCTGGGCATATACCCAGAGAAAACCATAAATCACATAGACACATTCACCTCAATGTTCATTGCAGCACTATTTACAATAGCCAGGTAATGGAAGCAACCTAAATGCCCACAGACAGACGAATGGATAAAGATGTGGTACATATATAAAATGGAATATTACTCAGCCAAAAAAAGGAATGAAACTGGGTCATTTGTAGAGAAGTTGATGGATCTAGAGACTGTCATACAGAGTGAAGTAAGTCAGAAAGAGAAAAACAAATATTGTATATTAATGCCTATATGTGGAACCTAGAAAAATGGTACAGATGAACTGGTTTGCAGGGCAGAAATAGAGACACAGAGGTAGAGAACAAACGTATGGACATGGACACAAAGTGGGGGAAGCCAAGGGGTGGTGGTGGTGGGGTGAGTTGGGAGATTGGGATTGACCTGTATACATGTATATGCATAAAATAGATAACTAATAATAACCTACTGTATAAAAAAATAAATTAAATTAAATTTCAAAATTTTTAAAAATAAAATGTAAAAATAAAACAGAAAAAATGTTCTTCCATTCACACTGATGTATTTATAAAAATGAATTATTTCCTTGCTTATATCTATAAATACATAAAAGAGGAATAAAATCTAACTTGAACCAAAAAAGAAAAAATAAACTGAACCTAACATTTATACAGAGGAAAACACTACCAAGGCACTTGCTCCAGTGGTAAACAATTCTGAAATTGGTCAGAGGTGGGGAATCATCTCCCATACAGCCAGCAGCCCCGCCCGCCCACGCATGGACCGTCCTTATTGCAAAGCTGGGGGACCGTGCCGAGGCCTCTGTGAGTAAACGTGAGCTGTGCCCCAGGCCAGCTGCTGCTGAACTCTTCCCTCCCTTCCCAGGTGAAACACCTGAATATGTACAAGGGCTTGAAAGCCTAGAGGAAGGGCCGTGGAGCCACACCAGCGACAGCACGCAGGCCAACTTGGTGCCTGCAGGTCAGCCAGGATGGTCCTGGCCACGGGCGCTCTTCTGGAAGCTTTCCATTGCCCTGCCTGAGATACCCCTCCTGTCCCGGCCCCCACTCCTTTTTTTCCTTCCTCACCTCAGCCCGGAGAGATATTCCAGTGGAAGTTATGGGTGACACATCCTCTTCTTTACAGGTGGCAGCCTGGCAACTCCTGCCGAAAGTCCAGCAGAGCCCCACTCACACCGGGCCCCCCACAAAGCCGTGGACCCTCACACCCTCTCACCAGCACAGCCCCGAGACTGCTGACGGGGCAGAGAATATGGAGTCAGGCACAGCTGCAGGGGCTATTGCTGCCTGGAGTGCTGTTTATATTGACCTCAACCAAGGCACACCTGGGGAGGGCTTGCCGGCAGGGTCAGGCTGCCCAGGTCAGCTAATCCTCAGCCCTCGGGGAATCACATTGCAGAAAATGGACCTCGCTAAGACAGAATATTCGCCAAGGAAAAAAAGGACACAATGCCATTTGCAACACTGTAGATGAGTCTCGAGGTAATCACGTGACTTGGAGTAAGTCAGAAAGTGAAAGACACATATCATATCATATCACTTATAGGTGTTACCTATAAATTGATACCAGGGCAGATATTTCCACGGAGAAGGGCAATCACAGATTCATTAAACAAACTTATGGTTCACCAAAGGAAAGGTGTGAGAATTGAATTCATTACGATATTGGGGTTAACAGACATATACAAACACAGTAGACGTATATAATCACCAAAGACCTACGGAGTACCAAGAGAAGACTACTCAACATTCTGTCATAACGTACATGGGAAAAGGATCCCAGGAAGAACAGACATATGTATATGTGTAAAAGAACCACCTCTTGCACACCTACAACAAGCTAAACGTTGTACTCAAACTTGCTGTAATAAAAAATAAAAAATTAAATTAAAAACACGAACAAGAAGTAGTGAGACAAACTTGAGGGGCTTTCTCCTGGCACATTCCGTTCTACATTCCAATCTAGAACGCGAGTTCCTTTGAGGCTCTGCTGCCCTAGTAAGCAGATTTGGTAAGGGAGAACTGCTGCCACCTTGTGGCCGTTTCACGCAACAGCAGCTTTAATCCCAGCGCTAAAGGTCAGTGGATATTCCAAATCATTACAGGCCTGTAAATGACACCTGCCCTGAAAATATAACCTGGGGACATATATCGACCAAAAAATTCAAAAGACGTCCATATTTCAAAACGACAGTTTCAAGAGGCATATTTCACGCACATTAGTGTTCTGCTTCTTTTGCTTGCTTTCTTTCTTTGTTAAAAAAACGGGAATGGAAAAAGGCAACCCTCAGAATGGGCGAAAACGTTCACAAACGAATCAATGGACAAAGGTTTAATCTCCAATATATATAAACAGCTCATGCAGCTTAATATTAATAAAATGAACAACCCAATACAAAAATGGGCAGAAGATCTAAAGAGATGTTTCTTCAAAGAAGACACAGAGATGGCCAAGACGCACATGAAAAGCTGCTCAACATCACTAATTATTAGAGAAATGCAAATCAAAACTACAATGAGGTAAGACCTCACACCTGTGAGAATCGGCATCATCAGATAATCTACAAACAACAAATTCTGGGGAGGGTGTGGACAAAAGGAACCCTCTTCCGCTATTGGTGGGAATGTAAATTGATACAGTCACTATGGAGAACAGTATGGAGGTTCCTTTCAAAAACTAAAAAGAGAATTACCATAGGATCCAGCAATCCCACTTCTGGGCATATACCCAGAGAAAACCATAAATCACAAAGACACATTCACCACAATGTTCATTGCAGCACTATTTACAATAGCCAGGTAATGGAAGCAACCTAAATGCCCACAGACAGACGAATGGATAAAGATGTGGTACATATATAAAATGGAATATTACTCAGCCAAAAAAAGGAATGAAACTGGGTCATTTGTAGAGAAGTTGATGGATCTAGAGACTGTCATACAGAGTGAAGTAAGTCAGAAAGAGAAAAACAAATATTGTATATTAATGCCTATATGCGGAACCTAGAAAAATGGTACAGATGAACTGGTTTGCAGGGCAGAAAGAGAGACACAGAGGTAGAGAACAAACGTATGGACATGGACACAAAGTGGGGGAAGCCATGGGGTGGTGGTGGTGGGATGAGTTGGGAGATTGGGATTGACCTGTATACATGTATATGCATAAAATAGATAACTAATAATAACCTACTGTATAAAAAAATAAATTAAATTAAATTTCAAAATTTTTAAAAATAAAATGTAAAAATAAAACAGAAAACAAGTTCTTCCATTCACACTGATGTATTTATAAGAATGAATTATTTCCATGCTTATATCCATAAATACATAAAAGAGGAGTAAAATCTAACTTGAACCAAAAAAGAAAAAAAAACTGAACCTAACATTTATACAGAGGAAAACACTACCAAGGCACTTGCTCCAGTGGTAAACAATTCTGAAATTGGTCAGAGGTGGGGAATCATCTCCCATACAGCCAGCAGCCCCGCCCGCCCACGCATGGAGCGTCCTTATTGGAAACCTGGGGGACCGTGCCGAGGCCTCTGTGAGTAAACGTGAGCTGGGCCCCAGGCCAGCTGCTGCTGAACTCTTCCCACCATTCCCAGGTGAAACACCTGAATATGTACAAGGGCTTGAAAGCCTAGAGGAAGGGCCGTGGAGCCACACCAGCGACAGCACGCAGGCCAACTTGGTGCCTGCAGGTCAGCCAGGATGGTCCTGGCCACGGGCGCTCTTCTGGAAGTTTCCATTGCCCTGCCTGAGATACCCCTCCTGTCCCGGCCCCCACTCCTTTTTTTCCTTCCTCACCTCAGCCCGGAGAGATATTCCAGTGGAAGTTTTGGGTGACACATCCTCTTCTTTACAGGTGGCAGCCTGGCAACTCCTGCCGAAAGTCCAGCAGAGCCCCACTCACACCGGGCCCCCCACAAAGCCGTGGACCCTCACACCCTCCCACCAGCACAGCCCCGAGACTGCTGACGGGGCAGAGAATATGGAGTCAGGCACAGCTGCAGGGGCTATTGCTGCCTGGAGTGCTGTTTATATTGACATCAACCCAGGCACACATGGGGAGGGCTTGCCGGCAGGGTCAGGCTGCCCAGGTCAGCTAATCCTCAGCACTCGGTGAATCACATTGCAGAAAATGGACCTCGCTAAGACAGAATATTCGCCAAGGAAAAAAAGGACACAATGCCATTTGCAGCACCGTAGATGAGTCTCGAGGTAATCACGTGACTTGGAGTAAGTCAGAAAGTGAAAGACATATCATATCATATCACTTATAGGTGTTACCTATAAATTGATACCAGGGCAGATATTTCCACGGAGAAGGGCAATCACAGATTCATTAAACAAACTTATGGTTCACCAAAGGAAAGGTGTGAGAATTGAATTCATTACGATATTGGGGTTAACAGACATATACAAACACAGTAGACGTATATAATCACCAAAGACCTACGGAGTACCAAGAGAAGACTACTCAACATTCTGTCATAACGTACATGGGAAAAGGATCCCAGGAAGAACAGACATATGTATATGTGTAAAAGAACCACCTCTTGCACACCTACAACAAGCTAAACGTTGTACTCAAACTTGCTGTAATAAAAAATAAAAAATTAAATTAAAAACACGAACAAGAAGTAGTGAGACAAACTTGAGGGGCTTTCTCCTGGCACATTCCGTTCTACATTCCAATCTAGAACGCGAGTTCCTTTGAGGCTCTGCTGCCCTAGTAAGCAGATTTGGTAAGGGAGAACTGCTGCCACCTTGTGGCCGTTTCACGCAACAGCAGCTTTAATCCCAGCGCTAAAGGTCAGTGGATATTCCAAATCATTACAGGCCTGTAAATGACACCTGCCCTGAAAATATACCCTGGGGACATATATCGACCATAAAATTCAAAAGACGTCCATATTTCAAAACGACAGTTTCAAGAGGCATATTTCACGCACATTAGTGTTCTGCTTCTTTTGCTTGCTTTCTTTCTTTGTTAAAAAAACGGGAATGGAAAAAGGCAACCCTCAGAATGGGCGAAAACGTTCACAAACGAATCAATGGACAAAGGTTTAATCTCCAATATATATAAACAGCTCATGCAGCTTAATATTAATAAAACAAACAACCCAATACAAAAATGGGCAGAAGATCTAAAGAGACGTTTCTTCAAAGAAGAAACAGAGATGGCCAAGACGCACATAAAAAGCTGCTCAACATCACTAATTATTAGAGAAATGCAAATCAAAACTACAATGAGGTTAGACCTCACACCTGTGAGAATCGGCATCATCAGATAATCTACAAACAACAAATTCTGGGGAGGGTGTGGACAAAAGGAACCCTCTTCCGCTATTGGTGGGAATGTAAATTGATACAGTCTCTATGGAGAACAGTATGGAGGTTCCTTTAGAAAACTAAAAAGAGAATTACCATAGGATCCAGCAAACCCACTTCTGGGCATATACCCAGAGAAAACCATAAATCACAAAGACACATTCACCACAATGTTCATTGCAGCACTATTTACAATAGCCAGGTAATGGAAGCAACCTAAATGCCCACAGACAGACGAATGGATAAAGATGTGGTACATATATAAAATGGAATATTACTCATCCAAAAAAAGGAATGAAACTGGGTCATTTGTAGAGAAGTTGATGGATCTAGAGACTGTCATACAGAGTGAAGTAAGTCAGAAAGAGAAAAACAAATATTGTATATTAATGCCTATATGCGGAACCTAGAAAAATGGTACAGATGAACTGGTTTGCAGGGCAGAAAGAGAGACACAGAGGTAGAGAACAAACGTATGGACATGGACACAAAGTGGGGGAAGCCATGGGGTGGTGGTGGTGGGATGAGTTGGGAGATTGGGATTGACCTGTATACATGTATATGCATAAAATAGATAACTAATAATAACCTACTGTATAAAAAAATAAATTAAATTAAATTTCAAAATTTTTAAAAATAAAATGTAAAAATAAAACAGAAAACAAGTTCTTCCATTCACACTGATGTATTTATAAGAATGAATTATTTCCATGCTTATATCCATAAATACATAAAAGAGGAATAAAATCTAACTTGAACCAAAAAAGAAAAAAAAAACTGAACCTAACATTTATACAGAGGAAAACACTACCAAGGCACTTGCTCCAGTGGTAAACAATTCTGAAATTGGTCAGAGGTGGGTAATCATCTCCCATACAGCCAGCAGCCCCGCCCACCCACGCAAGGAGCGTGCTTATTGCAAAGCTGGGGGACCGTGCCGAGGCCTCTGTGAGTAAGCGTGAGCTGAGCCCCAGGCCAGCTGCTGCTGAACTCTTCCCACCCTTCCCAGGTGAAACACCTGAGTATGTACAAGGGCTTGAAAGCCTAGAGGAAGGGCCGTGGAGCCACACCAGCGACAGCACGCAGGCCAACTTGGTGCCTGCATTCAGCCAGGATGGTCCTGGCCACGGGCGCTCTTCTGGAAGCTTTCCATTGCCCTGCCTGAGATACCCCTCCTGTCCCGGCCCCCACTCCTTTTTTTCCTTCCTCACCTCAGCCCGGAGAGATATTCCAGTGGAAGTTTGGGTGACACATCCTCTTCTTTACAGGTGGCAGCCTGGCAACTCCTGCCGAAAGTCCAGCAGAGCCCCACTCACACCGGGCCCCCCACAAAGCCGTGGACCCTCACACCCTCCCAGCAGCACAGCCCCGAGACTGCTGACGGGGCAGAGAATATGGAGTCAGGCACAGCTGCAGGGGCTATTGCTGCCTGGAGTGCTGTTTATATTGACCTCAACCCAGGCACACCTGGGGAGGGCTTGCCGGCAGGGTCAGGCTGCCCAGGTCAGCTAATCCTCAGCCCTCAGGGAATCACATTGCAGAAAATGGACCTCGCTAAGACAGAATATTCGCCAAGGAAAAAAAGGACACAATGCCATTTGCAGCACCGTAGATGAGTCTCGAGGTAATCACGTGACTTGGAGTAAGTCAGAAAGTGAAAGACATATCATATCATATCACTTATAGGTGTTACCTATAAATTGATACCAGGGCAGATATTTCCACGGAGAAGGGCAATCACAGATTCATTAAACAAACTTATGGTTCACCAAAGGAAAGGTGTGAGGATTGACTTCATTACGATATTGGGGTTAACAGACATATACAAACACAGTAGACGTATATAATCACCAAAGACCTATGGAGTACCAAGAGAAGACTACTCAACATTCTGTCATAACGTACATGGGAAAAGGATCCCAGGAAGAACAGACATATGTATATGTGTAAAAGAACCACCTCTTGCACACCTACAACAAGCTAAACGTTGTACTCAAACTTGCTGTAATAAAAAATAAAAAATTAAATTAAAAACACGAACAAGAAGTAGTGAGACAAACTTGAGGGGCTTTCTCCTGGCACATTCCGTTCTACATTCCAATCTAGAACGCGACTTCCATTGAGGCACTGCTGCCCTAGTAACCAGATTTGATAAGGGAGAACTGCTGCCACCTTGTTGCCGTTTCACGCAACAGCAGCTTTAATCCCAGCGCTAATGGTCAGTGGATATTCCAAATCATTACAGGCCTGTAAATGACCCCTGCCTTGAAAATATATCCTGGGGTCATATATCGACCAAAAAATTCAAAAGACGTCCATATTTCAAAACGACAGTTTCAAGAGGCATATTTCACGCACATTAGTGTTCTGCTTCTATTGCTTGCTTTCTTTCTTTGTTAAAAAAACGGGAATGGAAAAAGGCAACCCTCAGAATGGGCGAAAACGTTCACAAACGAATCAATGGACAAAGGTTTAATCTCCAATATATATAAACAGCTCATGCAGCTTAATATTAATAAAACAAACAACCCAATACAAAAATGGGCAGAAGATCTAAAGAGACGTTTCTTCAAAGAAGACACAGAGATGGCCAAGACGCACATAAAAAGCTGCTCAACATCACTAATTATTAGAGAAATGCAAATCAAAACTACAATGAGGTAAGACCTCACACCTTTGAGAATCGGCATCATCAGATAATCTACAAACCACAAATTCTGGGGAGGGTGTGGACAAAAGGAACCCTCTTCCGCTATTGGTGGGAATGTAAATTGATACAGTCACTATGGAGAACAGTATGGAGGTTCCTTTCAAAAACTAAAAAGAGAATTACCATAGGATCCAGCAATCCCACTTCTGGGCATATACCCAGAGAAAACCATAAATCACAAAGACACATTCACCACAATGTTCATTGCAGCACTATTTACAATAGCCAGGTAATGGAAGCAACCTAAATGCCCACAGACAGACGAATGGATAAAGATGTGGTACATATATAAAATGGAATATTACTCAGCCAAAAAAAGGAATGAAACTGGGTCATTTGTAGAGAAGTTGATGGATCTAGAGACTGTCATACAGAGTGAAGTAAGTCAGAAAGAGAAAAACAAATATTGTATATTAATGCCTATATGTGGAACCTAGAAAAATGGTACAGATGAACTGGTTTGCAGGGCAGAAAGAGAGACACAGAGGTAGAGAACAAACGTATGGACACAAAGTGGGGGAAGCCATGGGGTGGTGGTGGTGGGATGAGTTGGGAGATTGGGATTGACCTGTATACATGTATATGCATAAAATAGATAACTAATAATAACCTACTGTATAAAAAAATAAATTAAATTAAATTTTAAAATTTTTAAAAATAAAATGTAAAAATAAAACAGAAAAAAAGTTCTTCCATTCACACTGATGTATTTATAAGAATGAATTATTTCCATGCTTATATCCATAAATACATAAAAGAGGAATAAAATCTAACTTGAACCAAAAAAGAAAAAAAAAACTGAAGCTAACATTTATACAGAGGAAAACACTACCAAGGCACTTGCTCCAGTGGTAAACAATTCTGAAATTGGTCAGAGGTGGGGAATCATCTCCCATACAGCCAGCAGGCCCGTCCGCCCACGCAAGGAGCGTCCTTATTGCAAAGCTGGGGGACCGTGCCGAGGCCTCTGTGAGTAAACGTGAGCTGTGCCCCAGGCCAGCTGCTGCTGAACTCTTCCCACCCTTCCCAGGTGAAACACCTGAATATGTACAAGGGCTTGAAAGCCTAGAGGAAGGGCCGTGGAGCCACACCAGCGACAGCACGCAGGCCAACTTGGTGTCTGCAGGTCAGCCAGGATGGTCCTGGCCACGGGCGCTCTTCTGGAAGCTTTCCATTGCCCTGCCTGAGATACCCCTCCTGTCCCGGCCCCCACTCCTTTTTTTCCTTCCTCACCTCAGCCCGGAGAGATATTCCAGTGGAAGTTATGGGTGACACATCCTCTTCTTTACAGGTGGCAGCCTGGCAACTCCTGCCGAAAGTCCAGCAGAGCCCCACTCACACCGGGCCCCCCACAAATCCGTGGACCCTCACTCCCTCCCAGCAGCACAGCCCCGAGACTGCTGACGGGGCAGAGAATATGGAGTCAGGCACAGCTGCAGGGGCTATTGCTGCCTGGAGTGCTGTTTATATTGACCTCAACCCAGGCACACCTGGGGGGGCTTGCCGGCAGGGTCAGGCTGCCCAGGTCAGCTAATCCTCAGCCTCAGGGAATCACATTGCAGAAAATGGACCTCGCTAAGACAGAATATTCGCCAAGGAAAAAAAGGACACAATGCCATTTGCAGCACCGTAGATGAGTCTCGAGGTAATCACGTGACTTGGAGTAAGTCAGAAAGTGAAAGACATATCATATCATATCACTTATAGGTGTTACCTATAAATTGATACCAGGGCAGATATTTCCACGGAGAAGGGCAATCACAGATTCATTAAACAAACTTATGGTTCACCAAAGGAAAGGTGTGAGAATTGAATTCATTACGATATTGGGGTTAACAGACATATACAAACACAGTAGACGTATATAATCACCAAAGACCTACGGAGTACCAAGAGAAGACTACTCAACATTCTGTCATAACGTACATGGGAAAAGGATCCCAGGAAGAACAGACATATGTATATGTGTAAAAGAACCACCTCTTGCACACCTACAACAAGCTAAACGTTGTACTCAAACTTGTTGTAATAAAAAATAAAAAATTAAATTAAAAACACGAACAAGAAGTAGTGAGACAAACTTGAGGGGCTTCCTCCTGGCACATTCCGTTCTACATTCCAATCTAGAACGCGACTTCCATTGAGGCACTGCTGCCCTAGTAACCAGATTTGGTAAGGGAGAACTGCTGCCACCTTGTGGCCGTTTCACGCAACAGCAGCTTTAATCCCAGCGCTAATGGTCAGTGGATATTCCAAATCATTACAGGCCTGTAAATGACACCTGCCCTGAAAATATATCCTGGGGTCATATATCGACCAAAAAATTCAAAAGACGTCCATATTTCAAAACGACAGTTTCAAGAGGCATATTTCACGCACATTAGTGTTCTGCTTCTTTTGCTTGCTTTCTTCCTTTGTTAAAAAAACGGGAATGGAAAAAGGCAAACCTCAGAATGGGCGAAAACGTTCAGAAACGAATCAATGGACAAAGGTTTAATCTCCAATATATATAAACAGCTCATGCAGCTTAATATTAATAAAACAAA
Source organism: Mesoplodon bidens (assembly GCF_964165515.1). Taxonomy (NCBI): domain Eukaryota; kingdom Metazoa; phylum Chordata; class Mammalia; order Artiodactyla; family Ziphiidae; genus Mesoplodon; species Mesoplodon bidens. Next base: position 41,672 of record NW_027671419.1, read on the forward strand.
CAACCCAATACAAAAATGGGCAGAAGATCTAAAGAGACGTTTCTTCAAAGAAGACACAGAGATGGCCAAGACGCACATAAAAAGCTGCTCAACATCACTAATTATTAGAGAAATGCAAATCAAAACTACAATGAGGTAAGACCTCACACCTGTGAGAATCGGCATCATCAGATAATCTACAAACAACAAATTCTGGGGAGGGTGTGGACAAAAGGAACCCTCTTCCGCTATTGGTGGGAATGTAAATTGATACAGTCACTATGGAGAACAGTATGGAGGTTCCTTTAAAAAACTAAAAAGAGAATAACCATAGGATCCAGCAATCCCACTTCTGGGCATATACCCAGAGAAAACCATAAATCACAAAGACACATTCACCACAATGTTCATTGCAGCACTATTTACAATAGCCAGGTAATGGAAGCAACCTAAATGCCCACAGACAGACGAATGGATAAAGATGTGGTACATATATAAAATGGAATATTACTCAGCCAAAAAAAGGAATGAAACTGGGTCATTTGTAGAGAAGTTGTTGGATCTAGAGACTGTCATACAGAGTGAAGTAAGTCAGAAAGAGAAAAACAAATATTGTATATTAATGCCTATATGCGGAACCTAGAAAAATGGTACAGATGAACTGGTTTGCAGGGCAGAAAGAGAGACACAGAGGTAGAGAACAAACGTATGGACATGGACACAAAGTGGGGGAAGCCATGGGGTGGTGGTGGTGGGATGAGTTGGGAGATTGGGATTGACCTGTATACATGTATATGCATAAAATAGATAACTAATAATAACCTACTGTATAAAAAAATAAATTAAATTAAATTTCAAAATTTTTAAAAATAAAATGTAAAAATAAAACAGAAAAAAAGTTCTTCCATTCACACTGATGTATTTATAAGAATGAATTATTTCCATGCTTATATCCATAAATACATAAAAGAGGAATAAAATCTAACTTGAACCAAAAAAGAAAAAAAAAACTGAAGCTAACATTTATACAGAAGAAAACACTACCAAGGCACTTGCTCCAGTGGTAAACAATTGTGAAATTGGTCAGAGGTGGGGAATCATCTCCCATACAGCCAGCAGCCCCGCCCGCCCACGCATGGAGCGTCCTTATTGCAAAGCTGGGGGACCGTGCCGAGGCCTCTGTGAGTAAACGTGAGCTGAGCCCCAGGCCAGCTGCTGCTGAACTCTTCCCACCCTTCCCAGGTGAAACACCTGAATATGTACAAGGGCTTGAAAGCCTAGAAGAAGGGCCGTGGAGCCACACCAGCGACAGCACGCAGGCCTACTTGGTGCCTGCAGGTCAGCCAGGATGGTCCTTGCCACGGGCGCTCTTCTGGAAGCTTTCCATTGCCCTGCCTGAGATACCCCTCCTGTCCCGGCCCCCACTCCTTTTTTTCCTTCCTCACCTCAGCCCGGAGAGATATTCCAGTGGAAGTTTGGGTGACACATCCTCTTCTTTACAGGTGGCAGCCTGGCAACTCCTGCCGAAAGTCCAGCAGAGCCCCACTCACACCGGGCCCCCCACAAAGCCGTGGACCCTCACACCCTCCCAGCAGCACAGCCCCGAGACTGCTGACGGGGCAGAGAATATGGAGTCAGGCACAGCTGCAGGGGCTATTGCTGCCTGGAGTGCTGTTTATATTGACCTCAACCCAGGCACACCTGGGGTGGGCTTGCCGGCAGGGTCAGGCTGCCCAGGTCAGCTAATCCTCAGCCCTCAGGGAATCACATTGCAGAAAATGAACCTCGCTAAGACAGAATATTCGCCAAGGAAAAAAAGGACACAATGCCATTTGCAGCACCGTAGATGAGTCTCGAGGTAATCACGTGACTTGGAGTAAGTCAGAAAGTGAAAGACATATCATATCATATCACTTATAGGTGTTACCTATAAATTGATACCAGGGCAGATATTTCCACGGAGAAGGGCAATCACAGATTCATTAAACAAACTTACGGTTCACCAAAGGAAAGGTGTGAGGATTGTATTCATTACGATATTGGGGTTAACAGACATATACAAACACAGTAGACGTATAGAATCACCAAAGACCTACGGAGTACCAAGAGAAGACTACTCAATATTCTGTCATAACGTACATGGGAAAAGGATCCCAGGAAGAACAGACATATGTATATGTGTAAAAGAACCACCTCTTGCACACCTACAACAAGCTAAACGTTGTACTCAAACTTGCTGTAATAAAAAATAAAAAATTAAATTAAAAACACGAACAAGAAGTAGTGAGACAAACTTGAGGGGCTTTCTCCTGGCACATTCCGTTCTACATTCCAATCTAGAACGCGACTTCCATTGAGGCACTGCTGCCCTAGTAACCAGATTTGGTAAGGGAGAACTGCTGCCACCTTGTGGCCGTTTCACGCAACAGCAGCTTTAATCCCAGCGCTAATGGTCAGTGGATATTCCAAATCATTACAGGCCTGTAAATGACACCTGCCTTGAAAATATATCCTGGGGTCATATATCGACCAAAAATTACAAAAGACGTCCATATTTCAAAACGACAGTTTCAAGAGGCATATTTCAGGCACATTAGTGTTCTGCTTCTTTTGCTTGCTTTCTTTCTTTGTTAAAAAAACGGGAATGGAAAAAGGCAACCCTCAGAATGGGCGAAAACGTTCACAAACGAATCAATGAACAAAGGTTTAATCTCCAATATATATAAACAGCTCATGCAGCTTAATATTAATAAAACAAACAACCCAATACAAAAATGGGCAGAAGATCTAAAGAGACGTTTCTTCAAAGAAGACACAGAGATGGCCAAGACGCACATAAAAAGCTGCTCAATATCACTAATTATTAGAGAAATGCAAATCAAAACTACAATGAGGTAAGACCTCACACCTGTGAGAATCGGCATCATCAGATAATCTACAAACCACAAATTCTGGGGAGGGTGTGGACAAAAGGAACCCTCTTCCGCTATTGGTGGGAATGTAAATTGATACAGTCACTATGGAGAACAGTATGGAGGTTCCTTTAAAAAACTAAAAAGAGAATTACCATAGGATCCAGCAATCCCACTTCTGGGCATATACCCAGAGAAAACCATAAATCACAAAGACACATTCACCACAATGTTCATTGCAGCACTATTTACAATAGCCAGGTAATGGAAGCAACCTAAATGCCCACAGACAGACGAATGGATAAAGATGTGGTACATATATAAAATGGAATATTACTCAGCCAAAAAAAGGAATGAAACTGGGTCATTTGTAGAGAAGTTGATGGATCTAGAGACTGTCATACAGAGTGAAGTAAGTCAGAAAGAGAAAAACAAATATTGTATATTAATGCCTATATGTGGAACCTAGAAAAATGGTACAGATGAACTGGTTTGCAGGGCAGAAAGAGAGACACAGAGGTAGAGAACAAACGTATGGACACAAAGTGGGGGAAGCCATGGGGTGGTGGTGGTGGGATGAGTTGGGAGATTGGGATTGACCTGTATACATGTATATGCATAAAATAGATAACTAATAATAACCTACTGTATAAAAAAATAAATTAAATTAAATTTCAAAATTTTTAAAAATAAAATGTAAAAATAAAACAGAAAAAAAGTTCTTCCATTCACACTGATGTATTTATAAGAATGAATTATTTCCATGCTTATATCCATAAATACATAAAAGAGGAATAAAATATAACTTGAACCAAAAAAGAAAAAAAAAACTGAAGCTAACATTTATACAGAGGAAAACACTACCAAGGCACTTGCTCCAGTGGTAAACAATTCTGAAATTGGTCAGAGGTGGGGAATCATCTCCCATACAGCCAGCAGGCCCGCCCGCCCACGCAAGGAGCGTCCTTATTGCAAAGCTGGGGGACCGTGCCGAGGCCTCTGTGAGTAAACGTGAGCTGTGCCCCAGGCCAGCTGCTGCTGAACTCTTCCCACCCTTCCCAGGTGAAACACCTGAATATGTACAAGGGCTTGAAAGCCTAGAGGAAGGGCCGTGGAGCCACACCAGCGACAGCACGCAGGCCAACTTGGTGTCTGCAGGTCAGCCAGGATGGTCCTGGCCACGGGCGCTCTTCTGGAAGCTTTCCATTGCCCTGCCTGAGATACCCCTCCTGTCCCGGCCCCCACTCCTTTTTTTCCTTCCTCACCTCAGCCCGGAGAGATATTCCAGTGGAAGTTATGGGTGACACATCCTCTTCTTTACAGGTGGCAGCCTGGCAACTCCTGCCGAAAGTCCAGCAGAGCCCCACTCACACCGGGCCCCCCACAAAGCCGTGGACCCTCACACCCTCCCAGCAGCACAGCCCCGAGACTGCTGACGGGGCAGAGAATATGGAGTCAGGCACAGCTGCAGGGGCTATTGCTGCCTGGAGTGCTGTTTATATTGACCTCAACCCAGGCACACCTGGGGAGGGCTTGCCGGCAGGGTCAGGCTGCCCAGGTCAGCTAATCCTCAGCCCTCAGGGAATCACATTGCAGAAAATGGACCTCGCTAAGACAGAATATTCGCCAAGGAAAAAAAGGACACAATGCCATTTGCAGCACCGTAGATGAGTCTCGAGGTAATCACGTGACTTGGAGTAAGTCAGAAAGTGAAAGACATATCATATCATATCACTTATAGGTGTTACCTATAAATTGATACCAGGGCAGATATTTCCACGGAGAAGGGCAATCACAGATTCATTAAACAAACTTATGGTTCACCAAAGGAAAGGTGTGAGAATTGAATTCATTACGATATTGGGGTTAACAGACATATACAAACACAGTAGACGTATATAATCACCAAAGACCTACGGAGTACCAAGAGAAGACTACTCAACATTCTGTCATAACGTACATGGGAAAAGGATCCCAGGAAGAACAGACATATGTATATGTGTAAAAGAACCACCTCTTGCACACCTACAACAAGCTAAACGTTGTACTCAAACTTGCTGTAATAAAAAATAAAAAATTAAATTAAAAACACGAACAAGAAGTAGTGAGACAAACTTGAGGGGCTTCCTCCTGGCACATTCCGTTCTACATTCCAATCTAGAACGCGACTTCCATTGAGGCACTGCTGCCCTAGTAACCAGATTTGGTAAGGGAGAACTGCTGCCACCTTGTGGCCGTTTCACGCAACAGCAGCTTTAATCCCAGCGCTAATGGTCAGTGGATATTCCAAATCATTACAGGCCTGTAAATGACACCTGCCCTGAAAATATATCCTGGGGTCATATATCGACCAAAAAATTCAAAAGACGTCCATATTTCAAAACGACAGTTTCAAGAGGCATATTTCACGCACATTAGTGTTCTGCTTCTTTTGCTTGCTTTCTTCCTTTGTTAAAAAAACGGGAATGGAAAAAGGCAACCCTCAGAATGGGCGAAAACGTTCACAAACGAATCAATGAACAAAGGTTTAATCTCCAATATATATAAACAGCTCATGCAGCTTAATATTAATAAAACAAACAACCCAATACAAAAATGGGCAGAAGATCTAAAGAGACGTTTCTTCAAAGAAGACACAGAGATGGCCAAGACGCACATAAAAAGCTGCTCAACATCACTAATTATTAGAGAAATGCAAATCAAAACTACAATGAGGTAAGACCTCACACCTGTGAGAATCGGCATCATCAGATAATCTACAAACCACAAATTCTGGGGAGGGTGTGGACAAAAGGAACCCTCTTCCGCTATTGGTGGGAATGTAAATTGATACAGTCACTATGGAGAACAGTATGGAGGTTCCTTTAAAAAACTAAAAAGAGAATTACCATAGGAACCAGCAATCCCACTTCTGGGCATATACCCAGAGAAAACCATAAATCACAAAGACACATTCACCACAATGTTCATTGCAGCACTATTTACAATAGCCAGGTAATGGAAGCAACCTAAATGCCCACAGACAGACGAATGGATAAAGATGTGGTACATATATAAAATGGAATATTACTCAGCCAAAAAAAGGAATGAAACTGGGTCATTTGTAGAGAAGTTGATGGATCTAGAGACTGTCATACAGAGTGAAGTAAGTCAGAAAGAGAAAAACAAATATTGTATATTAATGCCTATATGTGGAACCTAGAAAAATGGTACAGATGAACTGGTTTGCAGGGCAGAAAGAGAGACACAGAGGTAGAGAACAAACGTATGGACACAAAGTGGGGGAAGCCATGGGGTGGTGGTGGTGGGATGAGTTGGGAGATTGGGATTGACCTGTATACATGTATATGCATAAAATAGATAACTAATAATAACCTACTGTATAAAAAAATAAATTAAATTAAATTTCAAAATTTTTAAAAATAAAATGTAAAAATAAAACAGAAAAAAAGTTCTTCCATTCACACTGATGTATTTATAAGAATGAATTATTTCCATGCTTATATCCATAAATACATAAAAGAGGAATAAAATATAACTTGAACCAAAAAAGAAAAAAAAAACTGAAGCTAACATTTATACAGAGGAAAACACTACCAAGGCACTTGCTCCAGTGGTAAACAATTCTGAAATTGGTCAGAGGTGGGGAATCATCTCCCATACAGCCAGCAGGCCCGCCCGCCCACGCAAGGAGCGTCCTTATTGCAAAGCTGGGGGACCGTGCCGAGGCCTCTGTGAGTAAACGTGAGCTGTGCCCCAGGCCAGCTGCTGCTGAACTCTTCCCACCCTTCCCAGGTGAAACACCTGAATATGTACAAGGGCTTGAAAGCCTAGAGGAAGGGCCGTGGAGCCACACCAGCGACAGCACGCAGGCCAACTTGGTGTCTGCAGGTCAGCCAGGATGGTCCTGGCCACGGGCGCTCTTCTGGAAGCTTTCCATTGCCCTGCCTGAGATACCCCTCCTGTCCCGGCCCCCACTCCTTTTTTTCCTTCCTCACCTCAGCCCGGAGAGATATTCCAGTGGAAGTTATGGGTGACACATCCTCTTCTTTACAGGTGGCAGCCTGGCAACTCCTGCCGAAAGTCCAGCAGAGCCCCACTCACACCGGGCCCCCCACAAAGCCGTGGACCCTCACACCCTCCCAGCAGCACAGCCCCGAGACTGCTGACGGGGCAGAGAATATGGAGTCAGGCACAGCTGCAGGGGCTATTGCTGCCTGGAGTGCTGTTTATATTGACCTCAACCCAGGCACACCTGGGGAGGGCTTGCCGGCAGGGTCAGGCTGCCCAGGTCAGCTAATCCTCAGCCCTCAGGGAATCACATTGCAGAAAATGGACCTCGCTAAGACAGAATATTCGCCAAGGAAAAAAAGGACACAATGCCATTTGCAGCACCGTAGATGAGTCTCGAGGTAATCACGTGACTTGGAGTAAGTCAGAAAGTGAAAGACATATCATATCATATCACTTATAGGTGTTACCTATAAATTGATACCAGGGCAGATATTTCCACGGAGAAGGGCAATCACAGATTCATTAAACAAACTTATGGTTCACCAAAGGAAAGGTGTGAGAATTGAATTCATTACGATATTGGGGTTAACAGACATATACAAACACAGTAGACGTATATAATCACCAAAGACCTACGGAGTACCAAGAGAAGACTACTCAACATTCTGTCATAACGTACATGGGAAAAGGATCCCAGGAAGAACAGACATATGTATATGTGTAAAAGAACCACCTCTTGCACACCTACAACAAGCTAAACGTTGTACTCAAACTTGCTGTAATAAAAAATAAAAAATTAAATTAAAAACACGAACAAGAAGTAGTGAGACAAACTTGAGGGGCTTCCTCCTGGCACATTCCGTTCTACATTCCAATCTAGAACGCGACTTCCATTGAGGCACTGCTGCCCTAGTAACCAGATTTGGTAAGGGAGAACTGCTGCCACCTTGTGGCCGTTTCACGCAACAGCAGCTTTAATCCCAGCGCTAATGGTCAGTGGATATTCCAAATCATTACAGGCCTGTAAATGACACCTGCCCTGAAAATATATCCTGGGGTCATATATCGACCAAAAAATTCAAAAGACGTCCATATTTCAAAACGACAGTTTCAAGAGGCATATTTCACGCACATTAGTGTTCTGCTTCTTTTGCTTGCTTTCTTCCTTTGTTAAAAAAACGGGAATGGAAAAAGGCAACCCTCAGAATGGGCGAAAACGTTCAGAAACGAATCAATGGACAAAGGTTTAATCTCCAATATATATAAACAGCTCATGCAGCTTAATATTAATAAAACAAACAACCCAATACAAAAATGGGCAGAAGATCTAAAGAGACGTTTCTTCAAAGAAGACACAGAGATGGCCAAGACGCACATAAAAAGCTGCTCAACATCACTAATTATTAGAGAAATGCAAATCAAAACTACAATGAGGTAAGACCTCACACCTGTGAGAATCGGCATCATCAGATAATCTACAAACAACAAATTCTGGGGAGGGTGTGGACAAAAGGAACCCTCTTCCGCTATTGGTGGGAATGTAAATTGATACAGTCACTATGGAGAACAGTATGGAGGTTCCTTTAAAAAACTAAAAAGAGAATAACCATAGGATCCAGCAATCCCACTTCTGGGCATATACCCAGAGAAAACCATAAATCACAAAGACACATTCACCACAATGTTCATTGCAGCACTATTTACAATAGCCAGGTAATGGAAGCAACCTAAATGCCCACAGACAGACGAATGGATAAAGATGTGGTACATATATAAAATGGAATATTACTCAGCCAAAAAAAGGAATGAAACTGGGTCATTTGTAGAGAAGTTGTTGGATCTAGAGACTGTCATACAGAGTGAAGTAAGTCAGAAAGAGAAAAACAAATATTGTATATTAATGCCTATATGCGGAACCTAGAAAAATGGTACAGATGAACTGGTTTGCAGGGCAGAAAGAGAGACACAGAGGTAGAGAACAAACGTATGGACATGGACACAAAGTGGGGGAAGCCATGGGGTGGTGGTGGTGGGATGAGTTGGGAGATTGGGATTGACCTGTATACATGTATATGCATAAAATAGATAACTAATAATAACCTACTGTATAAAAAAATAAATTAAATTAAATTTCAAAATTTTTAAAAATAAAATGTAAAAATAAAACAGAAAAAAAGTTCTTCCATTCACACTGATGTATTTATAAGAATGAATTATTTCCATGCTTATATCCATAAATACATAAAAGAGGAATAAAATCTAACTTGAACCAAAAAAGAAAAAATAAACTGAAGCTAACATTTATACAGAAGAAAACACTACCAAGGCACTTGCTCCAGTGGTAAACAATTGTGAAATTGGTCAGAGGTGGGGAATCATCTCCCATACAGCCAGCAGCCCCGCCCGCCCACGCATGGAGCGTCCTTATTGCAAAGCTGGGGGACCGTGCCGAGGCCTCTGTGAGTAAACGTGAGCTGAGCCCCAGGCCAGCTGCTGCTGAACTCTTCCCACCCTTCCCAGGTGAAACACCTGAATATGTACAAGGGCTTGAAAGCCTAGAAGAAGGGCCGTGGAGCCACACCAGCGACAGCACGCAGGCCTACTTGGTGCCTGCAGGTCAGCCAGGATGGTCCTTGCCACGGGCGCTCTTCTGGAAGCTTTCCATTGCCCTGCCTGAGATACCCCTCCTGTCCCGGCCCCCACTCCTTTTTTTCCTTCCTCACCTCAGCCCGGAGAGATATTCCAGTGGAAGTTTGGGTGACACATCCTCTTCTTTACAGGTGGCAGCCTGGCAACTCCTGCCGAAAGTCCAGCAGAGCCCCACTCACACCGGGCCACCCACAAAGCCGTGGACCCTCACACCCTCCCAGCAGCACAGCCCCGAGACTGCTGACGGGGCAGAGAATATGGAGTCAGGCACAGCTGCAGGGGCTATTGCTGCCTGGAGTGCTGTTTATATTGACCTCAACCCAGGCACACCTGGGGAGGGCTTGCCGGCAGGGTCAGGCTGCCCAGGTCAGCTAATCCTCAGCCCTCAGGGAATCACATTGCAGAAAATGGACCTCGCTAAGACAGAATATTCGCCAAGGAAAAAAAGGACACAATGCCATTTGCAGCACCGTAGATGAGTCTCGAGGTAATCACGTGACTTGGAGTAAGTCAGAAAGTGAAAGACATATCATATCATATCACTTATAGGTGTTACCTATAAATTGATACCAGGGCAGATATTTCCACGGAGAAGGGAAATCACAGATTCATTAAACAAACTTACGGTTCACCAAAGGAAAGGTGTGAGAATTGAATTCATTACGATATTGGGGTTAACACACATATACAAACACAGTAGACGTATATAATCACCAAAGACCTACGGAGTACCAAGAGAAGACTACTCAACATTCTGTCATAACGTACATGGGAAAAGGATCCCAGGAAGAACAGACATATGTATATGTGTAAAAGAACCACCTCTTGCACACCTACAACAAGCTAAACGTTGTACTCAAACTTGCTGTAATAAAAAATAAAAAATTAAATTAAAAACACGAACAAGAAGTAGTGAGACAAACTTGAGGGGCTTTCTCCTGGCACATTCTGTTCTACATTCCAATCTAGAACGCGACTTCCATTGAGGCACTGCTGCCCTAGTAACCAGATTTGGTAAGGGAGAACTGCTGCCACCTTGTGGCCGTTTCACGCAACAGCAGCTTTAATCCCAGCGCTAATGGTCAGTGGATATTCCAAATCATTACAGGCCTGTAAATGAAACCTGCCTTGAAAATATATCCTGGGGTCATATATCGACCAAAAAATTCAAAAGACGTCCATATTTCAAAACGACAGTTTCAAGAGGCATATTTCACGCACATTAGTGTTCTGCTTCTTTTGCTTGCTTTCTTTCTTTGTTAAAAAAACGGGAATGGAAAAAGGCAACCCTCAGAATGGGCGAAAATGTTCACAAACGAATCAATGGACAAAGGTTTAATCTCCAATATATATAAACAGCTCATGCAGCTTAATATTAATAAAACAAACAACCCAATACAAAAATGGGCAGAAGATCTAAAGAGACGTTTCTTCAAAGAAGACACAGAGATGGCCAAGACGCACATAAAAAGCTGCTCAACATCACTAATTATTAGAGAAATGCAAATCAAAACTACAATGAGGTAAGACCTCACACCTGTGAGAATCGGCATCATCAGATAATCTACAAACCACAAATTCTGGGGAGGGTGTGGACAAAAGGAACCCTCTTCCGCTATTGGTGGGAATGTAAATTGATACAGTCACTATGGAGAACAGTATGGAGGTTCCTTTAAAAAACTAAAAAGAGAATTACCATAGGATCCAGCAATCCCACTTCTGGGCATATACCCAGAGAAAACCATAAATCACAAAGACACATTCACCACAATGTTCATTGCAGCACTATTTACAATAGCCAGGTAATGGAAGCAACCTAAATGCCCACAGACAGACGAATGGATAAAGATGTGGTACATATATAAAATGGAATATTACTCAGCCAAAAAAAGGAATGAAACTGGGTCATTTGTAGAGAAGTTGATGGATCTAGAGACTGTCATACAGAGTGAAGTAAGTCAGAAAGAGAAAAACAAATATTGTATATTAATGCCTATATGTGGAACCTAGAAAAATGGTACAGATGAACTGGTTTGCAGGGCAGAAAGAGAGACACAGAGGTAGAGAACAAACGTATGGACACAAAGTGGGGGAAGCCATGGGGTGGTGGTGGTGGGATGAGTTGGGAGATTGGGATTGACCTGTATACATGTATATGCATAAAATAGATAACTAATAATAACCTACTGTATAAAAAAATAAATTAAATTAAATTTCAAAATTTTTAAAAATAAAATGTAAAAATAAAACAGAAAAAAAGTTCTTCCATTCACACTGATGTATTTATAAGAATGAATTATTTCCATGCTTATATCCATAAATACATAAAAGAGGAATAAAATCTAACTTGAACCAAAAAAGAAAAAAAAAACTGAAGCTAACATTTATACAGAGGAAAACACTACCAAGGCACTTGCTCCAGTGGTAAACAATTCTGAAATTGGTCAGAGGTGGGGAATCATCTCCCATACAGCCAGCAGGCCCGCCCGCCCACGCAAGGAGCGTCATTATTGCAAAGCTGGGGGTCCGTGCCGAGGCCTCTGTGAGTAAACGTGAGCTGAGCCCCAGGCCAGCTGCTGCTGAACTCTTCCCACCCTTCCCAGGTGAAACACCTGAATATGTACAAGGGCTTGAAAGCCTAGAGGAAGGGCCGTGGAGCCACACCAGCGACAGCACGCAGGCCAACTTGGTGCCTGCTGGTCAGCCAGGATGGTCCTGGCCACGGGCGCTCTTCTGGAAGCTTTCCATTGCCCTGCCTGAGATACCCCTCCTGTCCAGGCCCCCACTCCTTTTTTTCCTTCCTCACCTCAGCCCGGAGAGATATTCCAGTGGAAGTTATGGGTGACACATCCTCTTCTTTACAGGTGGCAGCCTGGCAACTCCTGCCGAAAGTCCAGCAGAGCCCCACTCACACCGGGCCCCCCACAAAGCCGTGGACCCTCACACCCTCCCAGCAGCACAGCCCCGAGACTGCTGACGGGGCAGAGAATATGGAGTCAGGCACAGCTGCAGGGGCTATTGCTGCCTGGAGTGCTGTTTATATTGACCTCAACCCAGGCACACCTGGGGAGGGCTTGCCGGCAGGGTCAGGCTGCCCAGGTCAGCTAATCCTCAGCCCTCAGGGAATCACATTGCAGAAAATGGACCTCGCTAAGACAGAATATTCGCCAAGGAAAAAAAGGACACAATGCCATTTGCAGCACCGTAGATGAGTCTCGAGGTAATCACGTGACTTGGAGTAAGTCAGAAAGTGAAAGACATATCATATCATATCACTTATAGGTGTTACCTATAAATTGATACCAGGGCAGATATTTCCACGGAGAAGGGCAATCACAGATTCATTAAACAAACTTATGGTTCACCAAAGGAAAGGTGTGAGAATTGAATTCATTACGATATTGGGGTTAACAGACATATACAAACACAGTAGACGTATATAATCACCAAAGACCTACGGAGTACCAAGAGAAGACTACTCAACATTCTTTCATAACGTACATGGGAAAAGGATCCCAGGAAGAACAGACATATGTATATGTGTAAAAGAACCACCTCTTGCACACCTACAACAAGCTAAACGTTGTACTCAAACTTGCTGTAATAAAAAATAAAAAATTAAATTAAAAACACGAACAAGAAGTAGTGAGACAAACTTGAGGGGCTTCCTCCTGGCACATTCCGTTCTACATTCCAATCTAGAACGCGACTTCCATTGAGGCACTGCTGCCCTAGTAACCAGATTTGGTAAGGGAGAACTGCTGCCACCTTGTGGCCGTTTCACGCAACAGCAGCTTTAATCCCAGCGCTAATGGTCAGTGGATATTCCAAATCATTACAGGCCTGTAAATGACACCTGCCCTGAAAATATATCCTGGGGTCATATATCGACCAAAAAATTCAAAAGACGTCCATATTTCAAAACGACAGTTTCAAGAGGCATATTTCACGCACATAAGTGTTCTGCTTCTTTTGCTTGCTTTCTTCCTTTGTTAAAAAAACGGGAATGGAAAAAGGCAACCCTCAGAATGGGCGAAAACGTTCACAAACGAATCAATGGACAAAGGTTTAATCTCCAATATATATAAACAGCTCATGAAGCTTAATATTAATAAAACAAACAACCCAATACAAAAATGGGCAGAAGATCTAAAGAGACGTTTCTTCAAAGAAGACACAGAGATGGCCAAGACGCACATAAAAAGCTGCTCAACATCACTAATTATTAGAGAAATGCAAATCAAAACTACAATGAGGTAAGACCTCACACCTGTGAGAATCGGCATCATCAGATAATCTACAAACAACAAATTCTGGGGAGGGTGTGGACAAAAGGAACCCTCTTCCGCTATTGGTGGGAATGTAAATTGATACAGTCACTATGGAGAACAGTATGGAGGTTCCTTTAAAAAACTAAAAAGAGAATTACCATAGGATCCAGCAATCCCACTTCTGGGCATATACCCAGAGAAAACCATAAATCACAAAGACACATTCACCACAATGTTCATTGCAGCACTATTTACAATAGCCAGGTAATGGAAGCAACCTAAATGCCCACAGACAGACGAATGGATAAAGATGTGGTACATATATAAAATGGAATATTACTCAGCCAAAAAAAGGAATGAAACTGGGTCATTTGTAGAGAAGTTGATGGATCTAGAGACTGTCATACAGAGTGAAGTAAGTCACAAAGAGAAAAACAAATATTGTATATTAATGCCTATATGTGGAACCTAGAAAAATGGTACAGATGAACTGGTTTGCAGGGCAGAAAGAGAGACACAGAGGTAGAGAACAAACGTATGGACACAAAGTGGGGGAAGCCATGGGGTGGTGGTGGTGGGATGAGTTGGGAGATTGGGATTGACCTGTATACATGTATATGCATAAAATAGATAACTAATAATAACCTACTGTATAAAAAAATAAATTAAATTAAATTTCAAAATTTTTAAAAATAAAATGTAAAAATAAAACAGAAAAAAAGTTCTTCCATTCACACTGATGTATTTATAAGAATGAATTATTTCCATGCTTATATCCATAAATACATAAAAGAGGAATAAAATCTAACTTGAACCAAAAAGGAAAAAAAAAACTGAAGCTAACATTTATACAGAGGAAAACACTACCAAGGCACTTGCTCCAGTGGTAAACAATTCTGAAATTGGTCAGAGGTGGGGAATCATCTCCCATACAGCCAGCAGCCCCGCCCGCCCACGCAAGGAGCGTCCTTATTGCAAAGCTGGGGGACCGTGCCGAGGCCTCTGTGAGTAAACGTGAGCTGAGCCCCAGGCCAGGTGCTGCTGAACTCTTCCCACCCTTCCCAGGTGAAACACCTGAATATGTACAAGGGCTTGAAAGCCTAGAGGAAGGGCCGTGGAGCCACACCAGCGACAGCACGCAGGCCAACTTGGTGCCTGCAGGTCAGCCAGGATGGTCCTGGCCACGGGCGCTCTTCTGGAAGCTTTCCATTGCCCTGCCTGAGATACCCCTCCTGTCCCGGCCCCCACTCCTTTTTTTCCTTCCTCACCTCAGCCCGGAGAGATATTCCAGTGGAAGTTTGGGTGACACATCCTCTTCTTTACAGGTGGCAGCCTGGCAACTCCTGCCGAAAGTCCAGCAGAGCCCCACTCACACCGGGCCCCCCACAAAGCCGTGGACCCTCACACCCTCCCAGCAGCACAGCCCCGAGACTGCTGACGGGGCAGAGAATATGGAGTCAGGCACAGCTGCAGGGGCTATTGCTGCCTGGAGTGCTGTTTATATTGACCTCAACCCAGGCACATCTGGGGAGGGCTTGCCGGCAGGGTCAGGCTGCCCAGGTCAGCTAATCCTCAGCCCTCAGGGAATCACATTGCAGAAAATGGACCTCGCTAAGACAGAATATTCGCCAAGGAAAAAAAGGACACAATGCCATTTGCAGCACCGTAGATGAGTCTCGAGGTAATCACGTGACTTGGAGTAAGTCAGAAAGTGAAAGACATATCATATCATATCACTTATAGGTGTTACCTATAAATTGATACCAGGGCAGATATTTCCACGGAGAAGGGCAATCACAGATTCATTAAACAAACTTATGGTTCACCAAAGGAAAGGTGTGAGAATTGAATTCATTACGATATTGGGGTTAACAGACATATACAAACACAGTAGACGTATATAATCACCAAAGACCTACGGAGTACCAAGAGAAGACTACTCAACATTCTGTCATAACGTACATGGGAAAAGGATCCCAGGAAGAACAGACATATGTATATGTGTAAAAGAACCACCTCTTGCACACCTACAACAAGCTAAACGTTGTACTCAAACTTGCTGTAATAAAAAATAAAAAATTAAATTAAAAACACGAACAAGAAGTAGTGAGACAAACTTGAGGGGCTTCCTCCTGGCACATTCCGTTCTACATTCCAATCTAGAACGCGACTTCCATTGAGGCACTGCTGCCCTAGTAACCAGATTTGGTAAGGGAGAACTGCTGCCACCTTGTGGCCGTTTCACGCAACAGCAGCTTTAATCCCAGCGCTAATGGTCAGTGGATATTCCAAATCATTACAGGCCTGTAAATGACACCTGCCCTGAAAATATATCCTGGGGTCATATATCGACCAAAAAATTCAAAAGACGTCCATATTTCAAAACGACAGTTTCAAGAGGCATATTTCAGGCACATTAGTGTTCTGCTTCTTTTGCTTGCTTTCTTTCTTTGTTAAAAAAACGGGAATGGAAAAAGGCAACCCTCAGAATGGGCGAAAACGTTCACAAACGAATCAATGGACAAAGGTTTAATCACCAATATATATAAACAGCTCATGCAGCTTAATATTAATAAAACAAACAACCCAATACAAAAATGGGCAGAAGATCTAAAGAGACGTTTCTTCAAAGAAGACACAGAGATGGCCAAGACGCACATAAAAAGCTGCTCAACATCACTAATTATTAGAGAAATGCAAATCAAAACTACAATGAGGTAAGACCTCACACCTGTGAGAATCGGCATCATCAGATAATCTACAAACCACAAATTCTGGGGAGGGTGTGGACAAAAGGAACCCTCTTCCGCTATTGGTGGGAATGTAAATTGATACAGTCACTATGGAGAACAGTATGGAGGTTCCTTTAAAAAACTAAAAAGAGAATTACCATAGGATCCAGCAATCCCACTTCTGGGCATATACCCAGAGAAAACCATAAATCACAAAGACACATTCACCACAATGTTCATTGCAGCACTATTTACAATAGCCAGGTAATGGAAGCAACCTAAATGCCCACAGACAGACGAATGGATAAAGATGTGGTACATATATAAAATGGAATATTACTCAGCCAAAAAAAGGAATGAAACTGGGTCATTTGTAGAGAAGTTGATGGATCTAGAGACTGTCATACAGAGTGAAGTAAGTCACAAAGAGAAAAACAAATATTGTATATTAATGCCTATATGTGGAACCTAGAAAAATGGTACAGATGAACTGGTTTGAAGGGCAGAAAGAGAGACACAGAGGTAGAGAACAAACGTATGGACACAAAGTGGGGGAAGCCATGGGATGGTGGTGGTGGGATGAGTTGGGAGATTGGGATTGACCTGTATACATGTATATGCATAAAATAGATAACTAATAATAACCTACTGTATAAAAAAATAAATTAAATTAAATTTCAAAATTTTTAAAAATAAAATGTAAAAATAAAACAGAAAAAAAGTTCTTCCATTCACACTGATGTATTTATAAGAATGAATTATTTCCATGCTTATATCCATAAATACATAAAAGAGGAATAAAATCTAACTTGAACCAAAAAAGAAAAATAAACTGAACCTAACATTTATACAGAGGAAAACACTACCAAGGCACTTGCTCCAGTGGTAAACAATTCTGAAATTGGTCAGAGGTGGGGAATCATCTCCCATACAGCCAGCAGCCCCGCCCGCCCACGCAAGGAGCGTCCTTATTGCAAAGCTGGGGGACCGTGCCGAGGCCTCTGTGAGTAAACGTGAGCTGAGCCCCAGGCCAGCTGCTGCTGAACTCTTCCCACCCTTCCCAGGTGAAACTCCTGAATATGTACAAGGGCTTGAAAGCCTAGAGGAAGGGCCGTGGAGCCACACCAGCGACAGCACGCAGGCCAACTTGGTGCCTGCAGGTCAGCCAGGATGGTCCGGGCCACGGGCGCTCTTCTGGAAGCTTTCCATTGCCCTGCCTGAGATACCCCTCCTGTCCCGGCCCCCACTCCTTTTTTTCCTTCCTCACCTCAGCCCGGAGAGATATTCCAGTGGAAGTTATGGGTGACACATCCTCTTCTCTACAGGTGGCAGCCTGGGAACTCCTGCCGAAAGTCCAGCAGAGCCCCACTCACACCGGGCCACCCACAAAGCCGTGGACCCTCACACCATCCCGCCAGCACAGCCTCGAGACTGCTGACGGGGCAGAGAATATGGAGTCAGGCACAGCTGCAGGGGCTATTGCTGCCTGGAGTGCTGTTTATATTGACCTCAACCCAGGCACACCTGGGGAGGGCTTGCCGGCAGGGTCAGGCTGCCCAGGTCAGCTAATCCTCAGCCCTCGGAGAAACACATTGCAGAAAATGGACCTCGCTAAGACAGAATATTCGCCAAGGAAAAAAAGGACACAATGCCATTTGCAGCACCGTAGATGAGTCTCGAGGTAATCACGTGACTTGGAGTAAGTGAGAAAGTGAAAGACACATATCATATCATATCACTTATAGGTGTTACCTATAAATTGATACCAGGGCAGATATTTCCACGGAGAAGGGCAATCACAGATTCATTCAACAAACTTATGGTTCACCAAAGGAAAGGTGTGAGGATTGAATTCATTACGATATTGGGGTTAACAGACATATACAAACACAGTAGACGTATATAATCACCGAAGACCTACAGAGTACCAAGAGAAGACTACTCAACATTCTGTCATAACGTACATGGGAAAAGGATCCCAGGAAGAACAGACATATGTATATGTGTAAAAGAACCACCTCTTGCACACCTACAACAAGCTAAACGTTGTACTCAAACTTGCTGTAATAAAAAACAAAAAATTAAACTAAAAACACGAACAAGAAGTAGTGAGACAAACTTGAGGGGCTTTCTCCTGGCACATTCCGTTCTACATTCCAATCTAGAACGCGACTTCCATTGAGGCTCTGCTGCCCTAGTAACCAGATTTGGTAAGGGAGAACTGCTGCCACCTTGTGGCCGTTTCACGCAACAGCAGCTTTAATCCCAGCGCTAATGGTCAGTGGATATTCCAAATCATTACAGGCCTGTAAATGACACCTGCCCTGAAAATATATCCTGGGGTCATATATCGACCAAAAAATTCAAAAGACGTCCATATTTCAAAACGACAGTTTCAAGAGGCATATTTCACGCACATTAGTGTTCTGCTTCTTTTGCTTGCTTTCTTTCTTTGTTAAAAAAACGGGAATGGAAAAAGGCAACCCTCAGAATGGGCGAAAACGTTCACAAACGAATCAATGGACAAAGGTTTAATCTCCAATATATATAAACAGCTCATGCAGCTTAATATTAATAAAACAAACAACCCAATACAAAAATGGGCAGAAGATCTAAAGAGACATTTCTTCAAAGAAGACACAGAGATGGCCAAGACGCACATAAAAAGCTGCTCAACATCACTAATTATTAGAGAAATGCAAATCAAAACTACAATGAGGTAAGACCTCACACCTGTGAGAATCGGCATCATCAGATAATCTAAAAACAACAAATTCTGGGGAGGGTGTGGACAAAAGGAACCCTCTTCCGCTATTGGTGGGAATGTAAATTGATACAGTCACTATGGAGAACAGTATGGAGGTTCCTTTAAAAAACTAAAAAGAGAATTACCATAGGATCCAGCAATCCCACTTCTGGGCATATACCCAGAGAAACCAATAAATCACAAAGACACATTCACCACAATGTTCATTGCAGCACTATTTACAATAGCCAGGTAATGGAAGCAACCTAAATGCCCACAGACAGACGAATGGATAAAGATGTGGTACATATATAAAATGGAATATTACTCAGCCAAAAAAAGGAATGAAACTGGGTCATTTGTAGAGAAGTTGATGGATCTAGAGACTGTCATACAGAGTGAAGTAAGTCAGAAAGAGAAAAACAAATATTGTATATTAATGCCTATATGTGGAACCTAGAAAAATGGTACAGATGAACTGGTTTGCAGGGCAGAAAGAGAGACACAGAGGTAGAGAACAAACGTATGGACACAAAGTGGGGGAAGCCATGGGGTGGTGGTGGTGGGATGAGTTGGGAGATTGGGATTGACCTGTATACATGTATATGCATAAAATAGATAACTAATAATAACCTACTGTATAAAAAAATAAATTAAATTAAATTTCAAAATTTTTAAAAATAAAATGTAAAAATAAAACAGAAAAAAAGTTCTTCCATTCACACTGATGTATTTATAAGAATGAATTATTTCCATGCTTATATCCATAAATACATAAAAGAGGAATAAAATCTAACTTGAACCAAAAAAGAAAAAAAAAAACTGAACGTAACATTTATACAGAGGAAAACACTACCAAGGCACTTGCTCCAGTGGTAAACACTTCTGAAATTGGTCAGATTTGGGGAATCATCTCCCATACAGCCAGCAGCCCCGCCCGCCCACGCAAGGAGCGTCCTTATTGCAAAGCTGGGGGACCGTGCCGAGGCCTCTGTGAGTAAACGTGAGCTGAGCCCCAGGCCAGGTGCTGCTGAACTCTTCCCACCCTTCCCAGGTGAAACACCTGAATATGTACAAGGGCTTGAAAGCCTAGAGGAAGGGCCGTGGAGCCACACCAGCGACAGCACGCAGGCCAACTTGGTGCCTGCAGGTCAGCCAGGATGGTCCTGGCCACGGGCGCTCTTCTGGAAGCTTCCATTGCCCTGCCTGAGATACCCCTCCTGTCCCGGCCCCCACTCCTTTTTTTCCTTCCTCACCTCAGCCCGGAGAGATATTCCAGTGGAAGTTTGGGTGACACATCCTCTTCTTTACAGGTGGCAGCCTGGCAACTCCTGCCGAATGTCCAGCAGAGCCCCACTCACACCGGGCCCCCCACAAAGCCGTGGACCCTCACACCCTCCCAGGAGCACAGCCCCGAGACTGCTGACGGGGCAGAGAATATGGAGTCAGGCACAGCTGCAGGGGCTATTGCTGCCTGGAGTGCTGTTTATATTGACCTCAACCCAGGCACACCTGGGGAGGGCTTGCCGGCAGGGTCAGGCTGCCCAGGTCAGCTAATCCTCAGCCCTCAGGGAATCACATTGCAGAAAATGGACCTCGCTAAGACAGAATATTCGCCAAGGAAAAAAAGGACACAATGCCATTTGCAGCACCGTAGATGAGTCTCGAGGTAATCACGTGACTTGGAGTAAGTCAGAAAGTGAAAGACATATCATATCATATCACTTATAGGTGTTACCTATAAATTGATACCAGGGCAGATATTTCCACGGAGAAGGGCAATCACAGATTCATTCAACAAACTTATGGTTCACCAAAGGAAAGGTGTGAGAATTGAATTCATTACGATATTGGGGTTAACAGACATATACAAACACAGTAGACGTATATAATCACCAAAGACCTACGGAGTACCAAGAGAAGACTACTCAACATTCTGTCATAACGTACATGGGAAAAGGATCCCAGGAAGAACAGACATATGTATATGTGTAAAAGAACCACCTCTTGCACACCTACAACAAGCTAAACGTTGTACTCAAACTTGCTGTAATAAAAAATAAAAAATTAAATTAAAAACACGAACAAGAAGTAGTGAGACAAACTTGAGGGGCTTTCTCCTGGCACATTCCGTTCTACATTCCGATCTTGAACGCGACTTCCATTGAGGCTCTGCTGCCCTAGTAACCAGATTTGGTAAGGGAGAACTGCTGCCACCTTGTGGCCGTTTCACGCAACAGCAGCTTTAATCCCAGCGCTAATGGTCAGTGGATATTCCAAATCATTACAGGCCTGTAAATGACACCTGCCCTGAAAACATATCCTGGGGTCATATATCGACCAAAAAATTCA
Source organism: Mesoplodon bidens (assembly GCF_964165515.1). NCBI lineage: Eukaryota > Metazoa > Chordata > Mammalia > Artiodactyla > Ziphiidae > Mesoplodon > Mesoplodon bidens. The sequence goes on from NW_027671419.1 coordinate 63,327, forward strand.
AAAGACGTCCATATTTCAAAACGACAGTTTCAAGAGGCATATTTCACGCACATTAGTGTTCTGCTTCTTTTGCTTGCTTTCTTTCTTTGTTAAAAAAACGGGAATGGAAAAAGGCAACCCTCAGAATGGGCGAAAACGTTCACAAACGAATCAATGGACAAAGGTTTAATCTCCAATATATATAAACAGCTCATGCAGCTTAATATTAATAAAACAAACAACCCAATACAAAAATGGGCAGAAGATCTAAAGAGACGTTTCTTCAAAGAAGACACAGAGATGGCCAAGACGCACATAAAAAGCTGCTCAACATCACTAATTATTAGAGAAATGCAAATCAAAACTACAATGAGGTAAGACCTCACACCTGTGAGAATCGGCATCATCAGATAATCTACAAACAACAAATTCTGGGGAGGGTGTGGACAAAAGGAACCCTCTTCCGCTATTGGTGGGAATGTAAATTGATACAGTCACTATGGAGAACAGTATGGAGGTTCCTTTAAAAAACTAAAAAGAGAATTACCATAGGATCCAGCAATCCCACTTCTGGGCATATACCCAGAGAAAACCATAACTCACAAAGACACATTCACCACAATGTTCATTGCAGCACTATTTACAATAGCCAGGTAATGGAAGCAACCTAAATGCCCACAGACAGACGAATGGATAAAGATGTGGTACATATATAAAATGGAATATTACTCAGCCAAAAAAAGGAATGAAACTGGGTCATTTGTAGAGAAGTTGATGGATCTAGAGACTGTCATACAGAGTGAAGTAAGTCAGAAAGAGAAAAACAAATATTGTATATTAATGCCTATATGTGGAACCTAGAAAAATGGTACAGATGAACTGGTTTGCAGGGCAGAAAGAGAGACACAGAGGTAGAGAACAAACGTATGGACACAAAGTGGGGGAAGCCATGGGGTGGTGGTGGTGGGATGAGTTGGGAGATTGGGATTGACCTGTATACATGTATAAGCATAAAATAGATAACTAATAATAACCTACTGTATAAAAAAAATAAATTAAATTAAATTTCAAAATTTTTAAAAATAAAATGTAAAAATAAAACAGAAAACAAGTTCTTCCATTCACACTGATGTATTTATAAGAATGAATTATTTCCATGCTTATATCCATAAATACATAAAAGAGGAATAAAATCTAACTTGAACCAAAAAAGAAAAGAAAAACTGAACCTTACATTTATACAGAGGAAAACACTACCAAGGCACTTGCTCCAGTGGTAAACAATTCTGAAATTGGTCAGAGGTGGGGAATCATCTCCCATACAGCCAGCAGCCCCGCCCGCCCACGCAAGGAGCGTCCTTATTGCAAAGCTGGGGGACCGTGCCGAGGCCTCTGTGAGTAAATGTGAGCTGAGCCCCAGGCCAGCTGCTGCTGAACTCTTCCCACCCTTCCCAGGTGAAACACCTGAATATGTACAAGGGCTTGAAAGCCTAGAGGAAGGGCCGTGGTGCCACACCAGCGACAGCACGCAGGCCAACTTGGTGCCTGCAGGTCAGCCAGGATGGTCCTGGCCACGGGCGCTCTTCTGGAAGCTTTCCATTGCCCTGCCTGAGATACCCCTCCTGTCCCGGCCCCCACTCCTTTTTTTCCTTCCTCACCTCAGCCCGGAGAGATATTCCAGTGGAAGTTATGGGTGACACATCCTCTTCTTTACAGGTGGCAGCCTGGCAACTCCTGCCGAAAGTCCAGCAGAGCCCCACTCACACCGGGCCACCCACAAAGCCGTGGACTCTCACACACTCCCGCCAGCACAGCCCCGAGACTGCTGACGGGGCAGAGAATATGTTGTCAGGCACAGCTGCAGGGGCTATTGCTGCCTGGAGTGCTGTTTATATTGACCTCAACCCAGGCACACCTGGGGAGGGCTTGCCGGCAGGGTCAGGCTGCCCAGGTCAGCTAATCCTCAGCCCTCGGAGAAACACATTGCAGAAAATGGACCTCGCAAAGACAGAATATTCGCCAAGGAAAAAAAGGACACAATGCCATTTGCAGCACCGTAGATGAGTCTCGAGGTAATCACGTGACTTGGAGTAAGTCAGAAAGTGAAAGACACATATCATATCATATCACTTATAGGTTTTACCTATAAATTGATACCAGGGCAGATATTTCCACGGAGAAGGGCAATCACAGATTCATTCAACAAACTTATGGTTCACCAAAGGAA
>NW_027671418.1:0-73324 GCF_964165515.1 Mesoplodon bidens
AGATCCTGCTGTCCTCGAAACCCATCTGGTAGCTGCAGTGACTACAATGAAGGGAGTTATCGGAAACCATGTTGGTACTGGGTTTAAAGGATTTTTCATGCCATGCATTTTGGGGAAGGACACAGATAATAGTCCAAACATGGTATAAGGCAATGTCCTTTCTGGGTCCTTGAAAAATCAGTCACGGAACAGAGGTGGTGGACAGGAGCTGACAAGAGCTGGCTTGTTAATGAGCACAGCATCCCCGGGGTGGGGGGTGGGGGAATCCATGAAATGATTGACAAGAGAAGATGGTAAATGAAGGGAGAAGTGGGGACAAGTGCTGCTCAACCCAAGCTGAACTCCAGGAGGTAAGTTTCTCCTCTAATTGGAGATTCTTTCTAAAGGTTCAGTATTGAAGTGGGTGTTTGACGTTGAAATGTGCAGACCCATTCTAATAACTGGAAAGGGAGAAGACTGAGGAAGGCAAAAGGAGAGGGAAGATTTCCGATTACTTCTCGAGGCTGCTGACAAGAACCTGCTGCTCGCAAACCAGAAATTAACCAAGCGAAGGTTGAAGGTAGCAACGTAAAAGTGCAACTCAAATTATTTTACATTCTGAATCCTCTTCAATATCGAAGCGAGTGTGGCACAGCAATGGTTGATTATCTTAAGATTACAGAGGCTGACCGCCTTCTTTGTTTGCCCAGTAACACCGCTCCTCCAATAATCTCAAGCACTTGGCTGATTAATATTTCAATTCCAGTTGCTGCTCCTTTTCCCATTGCAGAAGGCGGCAGGGATATTCCCCTTCTTCCCTCTGTATTACAAACCCCATTACTAACCAAGCAGAAAGCACCGCGCAGTGTGGCCGAGGCTAATAATAGCCGGGCTGCTTACCTTCTCCGGAGGGATCGAATCAGTGCATGTCCCCGCGCCGGCTGCCCCGGGGCCGCAGTGCCGCCGCGCCGGGTCTGTGCTTGGTCAGTTCGGCCGGCCCCCACCCCACCTGCCAGCTGCAGCAGCTGCTCCCGCCGCTCCCGCCGCCGAGCTCCGGCCGCAGGAAGTCATCCCCCGCGCCGGGCCGGATCGCCACATTCCGCGCCAGCCGCGGGGGGAGAGGGGCCTCTCCCTGCTGCGGGGACCAGCTCCTGGAAACTGCGCTCAAAGATCGCTACCCTTCCCGGTTGTAGGGTTATTTTCTAGGAATGCTTTTACAGAAGAAGCGTCGCCGGCTGGTGGACCGAGAGAGAAGAGCCAGAGTGACTTTCTCTGCAGAGCGCCTTACCTCTGAGCGCTCCCCTGTCACTCCCGCGGCATGCACAGCTCCATTCCGCTGTGTGGGTTTTCCACCCTCTTCATCTTCCTTATCTGTATTGTTCATTTCGCTGAATTTGAGAGTGGGATTAGCTTTGAAGATATCATTCAAACACTCTGAAAATATTTTAAATTGGCGACTAGTTTTTCTAAGCCCCTGTAGCAAGCTCCACTTTCCCTCAACACACACACACACACACACACACAGTTACTCGCACGTACACACCCAGCCAAACCACTCACAATTAGGAAAGCTGGGACCTCTCGCCCTCTTGCCTACGTAATGGAACAGGAAACTCCCAAAGGAGTGGGGAAGTAGGACCGGCTAGCGAAAGCACTCGAGGAAAGAGAGAGGGGTCGCCCCAAGATTTTGTTGCTGTTCAGTAGTGTCCTTAGTGGACAGATGTTCCCCCTCTAACCCCCTGGCCCCGCCCCAAGTGGAATGGCTGGTCTGGTGACCGCTGTAACATTTGGACACAAAGAAGCTGAAGCCACATTAACAGGTGGCTGCATCTCTTTCTTTCCCGAAGGATTTATCAGAATTGGCTTTAGGAATAATATTAGCATATACGTATATAATAAACCCTTTCCTTCTCTCTTTAAATTGGCACCAGCTATTAACAGGTTTCTCTCTCTCTCTCATTTTCCTCCCTCCCTCCTTCTCTTCCTCCCTCTCCTAAGCTGACCAGATCATCAGTTTCCGGACTTAAGGGGGAAAAAAGGCCAAGGATGTGCTCTCTTTACAGCTGAACCAGGGCTTATTTTCCCAGTGTTGAGCCATTCCCAAGTAGAGAGGCTCTTTGACACTAGGGTTCTCTGTGAGTGAACTTCTCACATTCAGCTTGCTTTTGGAATTGCCCATCACTAGGTCCAGGCCAGTTTTATCCTTGGATTTGTCCAGCAACCTAAACAGTATAATTGCACAAGGCCAAGGCAGTACTTTTAATCTAGGAAGAGTTCCCAACTCTCTGTTTAGCAGTTCCAAAATTAGGAGGTAGTGTAGCAAACAGTTTCAACAAGGCTCAGTAAGAATTCTTGACCCTAGAATGCGGGCTTTTTAAAAGCTGGAACAACCTAATTCATCTCTCTGAGTTTCACTTTCATAAAATTAGACCTCACCAAAGAGCAGGGGATTCTTAATATGTATCAAAGTGTATGTGGAATCTGGATGGGAATATTACATCTTTAATTTCACTAACCTCTAGCTGCAATTTAGTATTTAGCATGTCCTTTAAATCTAAATGCAGACAACAAACCACAATAATATTAGGAGTACCTGTGACTATATCCCCAGCAGATACCACAGACAATTTCCTAAGGCAGTTTTTATAGTTATCTCAAAGTATCACTAGTCTGATGTTACAATCAAATCATCATTACCTTTTTTGTTTTATCTAATAGACTATATCTATTTTAGAATGGTTTTAGATATACAGAAAAATTAAGGGGATAATGCAGAGTTCTTATATATCTCATTCCCAATTTCCTCTATTATTGACACCGTACACTAGTGTGGTACCTTTTTTACAATTAACGAGCCAATATTAATACAGTAATATTAACCAGAGTCTGTACTTTATTCAGATTTCCTTGGTTTTTGCCTAGTGTCCTTAATTCCATTTCAGGCTTCCATCCAGGACACCACATTACATTTAGTTATCAAGCCCCCTTAGGCTCCTCTGGGCTGTGGTAGTTTCTCAGGCTTTTCTTGTTTTTGATAACCTTGACAGTTTCTTTTTTAAATGTATTTATTTAATTTATTTATTTTTGGCTGTGTTGGGTGTTCGTTGCTGCGCGTGGGCTTTCTCTAGTTGCGGAAAACGGGGGCTACTCTTGGTTGCAGTGCGCAGGCCTCTCATTTCAGTGGCCTCTCTCGTTGTGGAGCACGGGCTGTAGGCGCGTGGGCCTCCGTAGTTGCAGCACATGGGCTCAGTAGTTGTGGTTCACGGTCTCTAGAGCGCAGGCTAAGTACTTGTGGCGCACGGGTTTAGTTGCTCCCTGGCATGTGGGATCTTCCCAGGCCAGGGCTTGAACCCGTGTCCCCTGCATTGGCAGGCGGACTCTCAACCACTGCGCCACCAGGGAAGCCCCAACCTTGACGGTTTTGAGGAGCAGTGATCAAGTGTTTTGTAGCATACCTCACTAATGTAAACTGTCCAATGCTTTTCTCATGGTAAGACTGGGATTATGGTTTATTGGGAGGACAACCAGATAAAGTGCCTTTTTTATAACATCTTATCAAGGGTACATGCTATCAACGTGATTTGCCTGTTGATGTTGACCTTGATAACCTGGCTGAGGTCGTGTCTCAGATTTCTCCACTGTAAAGTTACTCCTCCACCCCTTCCACACTACACTTGTTGGAAGGAAGTCACTATGTGAAGCACAAACCCAAAGAGTGGAGAGTTATGATCCACCTCCTTGAGGACAGAGTATGTACATAAAGTATTTGGAATTCTTCCACACAGATTTGTCTATTTTCCCCTAAACATTAATTTATTCAATTGTTGATATTTATTTATATCAGTATAGACTCATGGATATCTATTTTATCCTTTGGGTTATAATCCAATACTACTTTATTTTGTTGTTTGAATTGTTCCAGCTTTGGCCATTGGGAGCGTTTGCTTTCGGCGCCTGTGCTCCTTTGACATACTCCCTTTGGGGTGTGTGAGTTTGTGTGTGTCTGTGTATCTGTGTTTAGCATGCATGTTTGTGTGTGTGTTTAACACTTCCTGACTTTCTGGTACCACAAGATGCTCCAGGCTCATTTTGTGTATTTCCTGCCCCAGTCCTAGAATCAGTCATTTCTCTGAGGAGCCCTGATTCCTTTTATTGGAGAGTAGTAATAGAAACCAAGATCTGGGCTCTAGATGTGCTGTTGCTAATGGGCTGTTATTTGATTAGGCTCTCTTAACTGAGGGAACAAAGAAATATATATGTATACTAACCCATGTATATACACATATCAGTAAATATTTCTATATATAACTATCTATATCTATATTGAGCTGAGTGTATACTGATGTCTGCAACTATAATGCATTAACGCTGAGATTAGTTTAGCCTTCTCCTCTTGTTTATCTGTAAATTCATACTTCAATATTGAGAAATGTGGCTACCACCATCCACCATCTATTTATTTAATTGTTCAATTTCAGTACACATGTATCAGAGTTGTGAACCCATCTCCCCAACATCACTATTTTTAAGTATAGTAGTTAATAGAGTCTCTGTTGTATCTCGTTATTTAATGAGTTTAAATACCCATTCGTTACTATATCACAAATTTGGTTTTTAAAATATTCTAATGACTGCACTTAAAACATAGTAACTAGTTTCTTTTGAGATTCTATGTATTATATTTTATGAATTTAAAAGTGTTATTTTAAGACTCTTTAAATGGGCTACTCCATATTGTCAAAGGGATCCACAGTAAAAAGAAGGTTAGGACCCCAACCTCACAAAGATTATTGTCAGTTTATAATGAGATGATGTGAAATTGTCTGGTGCAAATGTTGGGAGCTCATGCTTGATAAGTGTTAGCTTTGTCCACTTGGGCAGGCTTCTTTCTCCTTTAAAGTTCTAAATACCTTGGAAGAGAGAACATGCTAAATAATGTAGTGGAAGGATTTGCTAGGTATCAGTGTTGGAGGTAAAGGTCCATATAAGGTTGACGGAGGATGAGTGATTCCACTGCAGAAGTTTGTACTTGATATAAATTAGTGTAAGTGCAAGCAATGTATTTTAAGTTCATTCTAGAGGAGTAGTTCAGAATAGCTTCACAGAAGAGAAGACCTGAGCTATCTTGGGAGATGTTTAAACAGATGAGGAGTGGAGCCGGAGTTGGGAAGGCAAAGGCAGTGTAGCCTTAGAATGCAAATGTTCACAGACATGATCTTGTGGCTTATTCACCATCCTTACCAACCTAATAAGGACACCTGCTGGTAGCTGCATCATCATCATCATCACCATCAACATCATCACCATCATGTTAATAAAGAATGGATATATTTGCCAGGTAGTCAAACCAGCTCTTTGCACGTAGCACCTAGATGTTTTCTACGATCCACCTTATGAGTTCAATCATTGTAATTATTCTCATTTTTCACATACAAAAATGAAGACTTAGAGAGATTAAGTAATTTGTTCAAATCTTGGTGTGTGCCCTCTCAACTCCATGCTCTTTACCTCTGTGCTTAACAGGCTAGGATGATTTGCCCATATTAAGGGCTCAAATATTGGTTGATAAGTATAATAATCTCATAAAAGGAAAAGTGAAGTAATCTACTTTGATGTTTATGATGCAGTTTGGGGAATGCACTTAAGTGCCAATAGATGAATAATAAAAGTTAGAAACACACAAAAATAGAGAAGAAAAATTCATATGTGTATGTCTGCTGGGAACAAAAAATCCTCCTGAATGTCTAACTTCTTAGTAAATATCAGGATATCACATACACATCATTAGGCAGCATCAATGGAGGATCCTCTGTACCCTGCAAGAGGGCACTGTTATAGATGCACAGAAAGAAAATTCATATTTCCTGTACATTATAAATAAGGACATACTATGATCACTCTTTAAGAATGAAGTAATTTGAGTTTTTAAATTTTCCTTATCAATTGGTGTATATGAATCATGTTAGGTGAAGAATTATTGGTTGATTGGACATTTTATGTTTTAATTCTTTACAGAAAACAGTAAACAAATCCTTTTAGGCTTAAAATATCACATTCAGCAAATGAGTTATTATACTGAAGAAAGTGATGAATTCAGTAAAGTGTCTGGAATCTAAAATAAGAAGTAATTGAAGGAACTGGGAATAGATGACATGAAGCAAGACCAGGAGAGAAGTAGGTGGTCGCTCTAAACTATTTTAGGAGTTGTCCTATGAAAAAGGGTTTAGACTGTCCCACACTGAAGATTTTAGACCAAGTAGACAGGTTTAGGTTGATAAAAGGATGAATATTTTGACAAGTAGAACCTTTCAACTATAAAATGGACCGACTGCATTTTAAACTCAAGAACTCCCTGTTACTGAAGTGCTTTAACAGAGGTTGAAGTTAAGCAGTTGGAAAAGTAAGAGCCTTTACAGTGAGAAAATTCTATGATTCTATGGTTTTCAACTCATAAATTTGTGTAGTTCATCCATTTTACTCATTGTATACACTTAAGTATATTGTTCCTTGAAATGGCCATTCAAAGTTGTTTCCTGTGCCACACACTATGAATGTTAGGGTTGGTCCTGTGTAAATCTTACCCCCATTGAATTAGTATTAACCCTAAACAAGCAGCTTTCTTACATAAGGAAACAAAAAAAGAGGTTCAGAAATGTCCAAACTAAGTTTTTATAAAACTGTGTTATCAAATCTAATTTATCAAAAAACTTCAAACAGGGGCTTCCCTGGTGGCACAGTGGTTGAGAGTCCACCTGCTGATGCAGGGGACACGGGTTCGTGCCCCAGTCTGGGAAGATCCCACATGCCGTGGAGCGGCTGGGCCCGTGAGCCACGGCCGCTGAGCCTGCGCCTCCGGAGCCTGTGCTCCACAACGGGAGAGGCCACAACGGTGAGAGGCCCGCGTACCACAAAAAAATAAAAATAAAAGGAAGATGCAGACCTGTATGCTTCAGGATTTTCTCACCAAAACCCCACACAATTTCTTTACTATTCCAGCCAAGTATGGCCTAGCCCTACCCTCATCCCTGTTTTTCTTGGTTTAGTAATAAAGAAAGAGATGGGAATAAAGAAGAGATATCAGGTAGAAAGATATAAAATAGTGGGGAAAATAATATAAGTGAAGTCAAGTACCACCATCATTTACTAGAAGTGAACTTTCAGCACCAGCATTAATATTTTTTCCTGTTATATCTGTAAATGATAATAACTAATATGTACATAACAATTTTCAATTTAAACAAATCTCATTTTTATAACTAACTACTTCGCAACAAGTAACATGCTAAGGCAACATCAATAGATGAAAAACGGTAGTCCCTGGCCCCAAGGAACGTTGCCCAGGAGAACACAGATATATGTAAACAACACAATCACAATACAGTGTAGCGAGTGCAACAATCAGGCATGCAGAAGTGCAAGGGTAGCAAAAAGGAGCATGTGATCACAACACTAAAAAGAAGACTGCACAAAAGACATAATATGTAAACTGAGGTTTGAAAAATGAAGTGGGTTTCCCAGGTGCCCCATAGGGAGAAAGGAATTCTTGGAGGAGGGAAAAGCATAAATGAAGACAGTGAATTGTTCATATAATCCAGAAGTGAAGTAGGCAATGGCAGGAGAAATGATTGGACACAGGCGTCATGAATACTTGCATGTCTGCATTTTAGCAAGTCCATTCTAAAGGAAACTTTGAGGATCAACTCGGGGGTGGGGGGCCGCGGGGGGGACAGAACTAGTCATTGCTGCCAGAAACACGGGAACCACTTTCTACCAACCCACCAAAATAACGACTTCAAAGGCAACATGGTATCACAGAAAAGGTTTGTTTTTTTGTTTGTTTGTTTTTAGTTCATTAGGTCTCACTTAAAATTCTGATTCCACAGTGCACTTGCTTTGGGATCTTGAACAACACTCATAACCTCTGCAAGTTTCAGTGTAGTAAGTTTATGTGATTACCTTCATCTGTAATATCCCTGTGTTGCAATCTTAATGGAAACTCAAGTTCAGGTCAAAGACAAGTTTCTCTGTGACCTCTCCTCTGAATTGATTCAAAAGCCGTCTCGCCCGTCCTCATTTGGCTTCTCTTATGGAATCTCATAAAAACTTCTATGACCTCTTTCGGGGTTTTTTTTGTTGTTGTTGTCTGTTTGTTTTTTAATTTAAGTATAGTTGATTTACAATGTTGTGTTACTTTCAGGTGTACAGCACAGTGATTCCTTTTTCACATTCTTTTCCCTTATAAGTTATTACAAAATATTGAGTAGAGTTCCCTGTGCCAATAAGGAGATCCTTGTTGTATCTATTCTATGCCTTATTTGAATGACCGTAGCACTCGTTGTCTGTATCATTTTTATGTCTCTGGTTGCTTTGTGACTGAAATGAAAATTTTCTATTTGTTCATTTCCTTCCTTAAAAATGTGTTCATTTATGTATTTCATATTTATTGACTACATCTTAGACACCGTGTTAACTGCTGGTTCTAGATGTTAGTAAAATATAGACCTTCCTGCTCAAAAGGTCACAGTATTTGTGGGAAAACGAAAAAATGAACAACCTATATCTCAAAGAGCTTTGTACTTCCCAAAGAGAACACACCTAGTAGGTACAATAAATACATGTATCATACATAAATGTATAAATAGTTAATGGGATTAAAAACTAGAGATAACTGCTTTTCGATTCTGAGGAAATGATGATTATATTTCACCAGGAGCTCAATACCACTCTGAGAATGGGGGCTTAACCCCCATCCTGACTCACTGCATTGCTTTTCTGTATAAAAATACACAAGTCTGTATATGCGCTCTAGAAAAAGGCTTATCTGGCATGAATTTCAGATAGCAAGAAGAAAACTTCAAGAAGTTCAGAGAAGCATCCAGAAGCTCAGATGATTGGCACTAATACAACTTGCTTGACAGGAAAATTGAGCTGTAAATCTCACAAAATTAGATGATCTTTGAAGAATTTCAAAACCTCCTGCTATTAATTGGAAATCCTAGAAGAACCGCTTCTTTTAAAGCATACGGATAATATGCTTTACAGCTTAATATTCAGAAGCCTATGTTTTGGCTAAGTGAGCTTCAGGAAAGAAGGAAACTTGTGGTTCCGTTCCATCTACTCTGCAACCTCTGGTCAAGACATCTACTTCTGTGCTCAGCCATCTTATCATCTGTAAAATGGAGGCAACTCTAAGAAAACATAGTTACAGAGATGTTGCACAGTTTCATGTGTCATTGTCTTCATTTGTTTCAGAAAACCAATAACATCTAAGCTACTACTGCAAAGAGTGCAATGTTACTTGGGGTCATCTAGTGCAGCTCTGTCAAAGTAAAGAAAAGGAAAGGGGCCTAGAATAACTATAATTTTCCCAAGAGGACACTATTATTTTATGGTAACTCTGGGACAAGAACCCTGATCTCTTTGATGCCATTCCATTGTTCTTTCGTTGGGTTCTGAACAACCCAGAGAAAGAAAGAGAAATGAAACTCCTATGTGCTGTGTCACTGGTACAGGACGTGGCAAGATTGGAATTGGAGCACTACATATTAACAGGTATTTGGGGAATTCTTCAAACTAATTAAGATATATACCAGGTCCATAAAAAACAGTATGTTTTCTGAAGATGATTCTGTGGCATGAACAGAACTGGTAACTGAAGGTGTCTGTGTGCTGCAGTTCCAAACAGCATGGATGAATGCTTGTTTTCTGGCACCTTGAAGACTCCATCCCAACATACACATTAAAATAAAATTAACATTTCAACTGGGTCATATTTAATTATGCATGCTCTTGTAAGTCAGCAAAATATTCCATATATCATTTAAGTTGTCACTCACTTTCTTTTTTTTTTTTTTGCAGTACACGGGCCTCTCACTGTTGTGGCCTCTCCCGTTGCGGAGCAGAGGCTCTGGACGCGCAGGCTCAGCGGCCATGGCTCACGGGCCCAGCCCCTCCGCGGCATGTGGGATCTTCCCGGTCCGGGGCACGAATCTGTGTCCCCTGCATCGGCAGGCGGACTCTCAACCACTGCGCCACCAGGGAAGCCCCATATCTGATTTTCGTATTAGGACTCTTCTAATTTTTTATATATATTGGAAAATAACTGATGTCTTTCTAAAGTGTATATCTTTGATTATGTTTTCTATTTTCATAAAGCTTCTTGTATTCTCTACTCAAAACAGGAGTAAATAATGGCTGCATATAACTAATCATAATCAGCCATTTTGTCCAGATTTTTAGATGTGTTGGTATAAAGCTACCATAGTATTCTTTTGTAATTAAAAAAAAATTCTCTCTGTTTTATAGCTAGTCCCATCTCTATCATATTTGCCAAATATTGCTTATTTTATTGGTGTTTGTAAAGAGCAAGCTTTTGGTTTTCTTTGTCACGTTTACTGCTTTTCTTCTCTATTTTTGACTTTTCTCTTGATTAATTTTGTCCTTCCACTCTTTGGGATTTACCTTGTTCTTTTTCTATGTCTACGGTCCATTTCCTGTAGCTTCAAGAGCCATTTTCCACAACTCAATGAGCTCTGCTGGCTGTGTCATGGCCACTTCATCATATGCCATTAAAACTTAATCTCATACACTGTGTGAAGACTCGGCGGTCTTATTTTGCTTTCAAAATTGTTCTATAGCCTGGGATCCTTCTTATTCTCCTAAATTAGCACTATCGTCAGGGAAAATTCTAGTGGGCCTAGAATTCTAGGCTTCCTTTCCTGCAGTTTCATAATCAAAGAAAAAACATTTCCACCCTTTTTTTGATGTTGATCGAAAATTTAGCAACACTTCTTTGCACTGTATTCAAATCCCCAAATATAAGCAAGCCTTCATGCACACAGGCTCACTGAAATGTCATAACTTTAAACTATGTATGACCTTGAACAATGACCTTTCCAAATACTCCACACTCTTTCTAGGTGTTCAGACTTTTTCATTCCTACAACATCTTTTACATATGGTCGATTTGTGTCATAAGTTCTTCCTCACTCCCACTTCTGAGTATATATCCAAAGGAAATATCATCATAATTTGAAGAGATATCTGTACTCCCATGTTTATTGTAGCATTATGCACAAGAGCCAAGGTATGGAAACCACCTAAGTGTCCATAGTAGATTAATGGAGAAAGGAAATATGGTATATATATAGAATAGAATATTATTCAACCTTAAAAAAGAAGAAAATCCTATCATTTAAGTCAACATGGATAAAACTGGAGGCCACGATGCTAAGTGAAATAAGACAAAGACAAATAGTGCATGATGTCACTTATATGTGGACTCTAAAAAAATAATGAAATAAATCAACTCTTCCCTCCCTGGACATTTTCCTCAGCAGAATCTAGCAGCCTCTACTATGAGTCTTATCTCTTTTCTTTTTATTGTTTGTACCAGATCACAACCCCAGGGAACCTATGTATTTACTGATGTATATCTACATTATAGTTTACCGTTGTTCTTTTCCTTTGTAATCCATTCCTTCCACTTCTGGCCTCAGAACCTCATTTTTACTTTGGAGAAGTCCTTGTGATTCAGGTAGGCTGTGTGTCTCCTTCCTAGGCTGTGTGACTTGGGGCTGGCTAGACACAGTGTTTCACATATACTCTATATGTCTTAAGTACTTATTTCTCTGTTTTCCATCATTTTCCCTCCAAATTTTTGTGTAGTTATTTTTTAATTGACATTTGTATTCCTTTCTTTTGTTTGACTAAGGTACTGTTCAACCAATCTTCTGAGTGCTTAATTTCAACTTTTTTAATTCTAGAAGTTTCTTTTGGTTGCATTTCACAGATAATTTTTGCTTAAATTGTACATGTTGCCCTTCTTTTAATACATTAATCATAATTTTAAATAATAGTTTCATTGAGATCTATTTTACTTTCCATATTATTTAAAGTGTACAATTTAATGTGTTATGCATCTACCACCACAATCAATTTTAGAACTTTCATCCACCCCCCAAAAGAAAAAGAATCTATTATAGGTCACTCACTCCCCCATTTCTCCAAACCCTAGGCAGCCACTAATATACTTTGTCTCTACAGATTTGTCTAGACTGGACATTGCATACAAATGGAATCATACAATTACTTAGCATGTTTTCAAGGTTCATCCATGTTGTAGCATGCATCAGTACTTGATGTCTTTTTATGGCTGAATAATATTCCATGGTGTGGATATTACTATGTTTCATTTATCCATTCACAGTAAATGGCCATTTGGTTATTTCCACTTTGGGGCTCTTATGAATAATGCTGCTGTGGTTGGATTTACGTGCAAGTTATGTATGCAGGTCTAGATTTGTTTTTTAAATTAACAGACTATTTCGGAGCAGTTTCTGGTTTACAGAAAAATTAAGCAGAAAGGACAGAGTTCTCGTACCTCCTTAGCTCTGTACCCAGTTTCCCCTATTATTAACATCTTACATTAGCGTAGGATGTTTGTTATAGTTAATGAACCCATATTGATACATTATTACTAACTAATGTCCATGGTTTACATTAGACTTCACTCTTTGTTTTGTACATTATATGATTTTTGATAAATGTGCAATAACCTGTATCCACCATTACAGAACCATACACAGGAAGTCTCTTTGCCTTTAAAATTCCGCACTTCACCCATCCTTTTCTCCCTCTCCGCAACCTCTGGCAACCATTGATCTTTTGACTGTCTCCACACTTTGGCCTTTTCCTAAATTTCATATAGCTGCAATCATATAATATGCATGTAGCCTTTGCAGATTGGCTTTTTTTCACTTAGCAATATGCATTTAAGCTTCTTCCATGTCTTTTCATGGCTTCATAGCATTTTCTCTTTATTGCTCAATGCTATTCCTTTGTACCGATATACCATAGTTTGTTTATCCATTCACCTATTGAAAAACATCTTGGTTGATTTCAAGTTTTGGCAATTATGAAAGAAACTGTTATAAACATCCATGTGCAGGTTTTTATGCGGACATAACTTTTCAGTTCCTATGGGTAAATACCAAAGAGCATGATTACTAGATCACTGTATGGTAAAAGTATGTTTAGTTTTGTAAGAAACTGCCAAGTACCCTGCTAGCAGCAAATGAGAATTTCAGTTGTTCTGCATCATCAACAACTTTGGTATTTCATTATTTGGATTTTAGCTATTTGAATAGGTGTGTAGTGGTATCTCGTTATTCTAATTTAAAATTCCCTGATGACATGGAATGTGTAGCATCTTTTCATATGCTTATTTGCCATGTGTCTATTTTCTTTGTTTAATCATAGTTGTTTTGTTTTGTTTTTTAGCCAATGCCTACTAACTCTTGTCCTCCTGTGTCTATTTATATTGTCTTTTTTCTTTCTTTTTTTTTTTTTGAGCTTTTGATCATTGAGTCTTTTTCCTGGTATGTCCAATTATTTTTTATATTAAAATTGGGCTTAACTTATTTTAGGAAACTATAAAGATACCTCCATATTCTGGATGTTGTTATCGTTCTCTTGAAAAGATTTCCTTTTGCCCATGGCAGACAGTTACCATAGGGACTGGAAACCTTAGTCCATTCTCAGTTTGAGCTCATTCAAAGCCTTTTTTTCCGTCTGTGTGAAGGGTGCTCTATTTCTGTCTTGTCCTTCCTCTACGGGTGTTGCCGTTTGGGATTACCATGTGAACGTTTGGATTCTCCCTATTCCCAACTACCCTTGTATTTGTTAGGCTTTAAATGTAATGGTTCCCCCAGCCCTGTGAGACTAAGGATACGTGTAACTTGTCATTCCATTAGTTGTTGCTTTTAGCCTCAGCTCTTGCCGTTTGGCTTCTGTGGTTACAGTCTTTTGAACTCCTTGGCTTTTCAGCTCCTAGGCTATAACATTTGAATCAGCAAATGCCCCAAGGAGAAAAGCTGCACCAAATGTCAAGCTTGCATCTGTGTTTCCCTTCTCTCCAGAACTTGGCCCACATGTCTTGGTGTCTCTCTAACATTCGGATGCTGGCGAACAGATGTTTTCTTACTGTATCCAGGTTTTCTAAAATTTCTTTAGACCTCACCTGATCTTATGTTATTATTGAAGTATCATCTCAATTAGCCCTAGGAAGAAAATTTACAATTTTATGTTTTTTTTTTAATTTTCTGTATTACCTCAGTTTCTGTAGAGACCTTTTACCTGATAGTTCAGTCTAGTTCCTGTGTTACCAGTAAGATGGAGATAGGTGGAGTCTAAGAATATTGGGGGGAAAATCACTGATTAATGATATGGCTCGTTCTTTTTGTTTTTCCTCTCCTTATTTACTCTGGCAGCCTACATTTGCCCTTCTTGATTTGACCCAGTTGCCCAGATAAGCAACCCACTCTGGCAAAGACATGACTTTACTCTCATAAATGTCTGCATGTTAGGATAAGTTAGATGATGAACACCATGCCAAAGTTCTTTCTGTGACCAGTCAGAATGGCCATCATCAAAAAATCTACAAACAATAAATGCTGGAGAGGGTGTGGAGAAAAGGGAACCCTCTTGCACTGTTGGTGGGAATGTACATTGATACAGCCACTATTGAGTACAGTATGGAGGTTCCCTAAAAAACTAAAAATAGAACTACCGTATGACCCAGCAATCCCACTACTGGGCATATACCCTAATAAAACCATAATTCGAAAAGAGACATGTACCACCATGTTCATTGTGGCAGTATTTACAATCACCAGGACATGGAAACAACCTAAGTGTCCATCGACAGATGAATTACAAAGAAGATGTGGCACATATATCCAGTAGAATATTACTCAGCCATAAAAAGAAATGAAATTGAGTTATTTGCAGTGAGGTGGATGGACCTAGAGACTGTCATACAGAGTGAAGTAAGTCAGAAAGAGAAAAACAAATACCGTATGCTAACACAGATATATGGAATCTGAAAAAAAAATTCTTCTGAAGAACCTAGGGCCAGGACAGGAATAAAGACGCAGACGTAGAGAATGGACTTGAGGACACGGGGAGGGGGAAGGGTAAGGTGGGATGAAGTGACAGAGTGGCTTGGACATATATACACTCCCAAATGTAAAACACACACTAGTGGGAGGCAGCCACATCGCACAGGGAGATCAGCTCGGTGCTTTGTGACCACCTAGAGGGGTGGGGTAGGGAGGGTGGGAGGGAGACACAAGAGGGAGGAGATATGGGGATATATGTACATGTATAGCTGATTCACTTTGTTATAAAGCAGAAACTAACACAGCATTGTAAAGCAATTCTACTCCAATAAAGATGTTAAAAAAACAAAAAGTTAGAGAGTAAAAAAATTCAAAAGAATTGGCCACACTCCTCCAATAGATTCTCTAACATTTAGCAGAACAGAGTTCACACTGAATCTGGTTTATGAGTAAAAGACAAGTCAACTTTAAAGTGGATCAGAGATGACAACATTTCTTTTCCATGTGGCTGCTTTGGAGCCATATTTCTGCTGACCACTCAAAACCTTCCTCTTGAGTATTCTGTGATATATTAGAACCAGGAATAAGGGGTGTTAGTGCTGGAAGGGTCAGACAGTGGTCTGCGATTTAATTCACATATCCTTTCTGCACCAGATTCTTTAAGATCATTGAGTTATCCTAAGAATTTTGAAGCTGTAGAATTCACGACAGTACATTACAACTTATGCCAATATTACTATTCTCCTGCTCTGACATTCTCCACTGATGGACAGATGAAGGAGAAGGAAGGGCAGTCAGCAGTAACTGAGAGTAAATGAAACTGGAATATTATAATTCAGTATCATTTGAGTGACTGAATTGGCTGGCCCAGTGTTCTCCAGTTAAGGGTGAGGGAAGATTAATCCTGCACATGACACCACTACTGTATTTATACAAGTCTACTGGGACAGTTGTTTGCCTTGATTTGTTTTCTTCATTCATTTCAGTCAGACAGTTGTGTTGACTGATTTTCCTTTTTGATGTATGAAATGACTGTTTGACTGAATTTACCATTTACTTTACACTAGTGCACTGGAAAAATGATACATTCGTCAAATTGGATTGGCAGGTATGAAAATGTTTACCCCAGAACTAGACAGAAATATAATATTGCCTTCTACAGAAATGTAAGTCATATGCCCTGGATTTTGGGGAAATGTTCCAACTTTAACTATTTTGCCAAATTTCAAAAATGTAGGGTAACTGATCCCATAGTAAAAATAAGAAGATCTGTGAAGTCCAGATAAAAATAGTTTCGTGTGACTCTGACAATCACATAACACAAAAGAAAAAAGTATTATGAGATAAATTTTAGTGATTTTCATACTTATTAAGAGGTGTTTCTATGTTAAACTTTTGAGTCTTATTCTAGAAGTTCTTTAGGAACAAACACTTCAAATATATTCATAGAAAACCCTCTTTATTTATAATTCCATTCTTCCAATATTTATAGTTACTATGACAGGCCATTTCTCCACATCCCATCCCATGATTCTCTGCTCCTATTGAACATTTGGAAATTGGTGGCATGAGCAGGAAAGTGAAGCAGTTTTTGAGATTACTGAATAATGCTGATTTTATAAAGACTGCTTTCTTCCATTGTTGACAAACTTATTATGGTACCGATGGTTGGATACTACTCTTAGAGATGAAAAAGGTCTTAAGGAATCTTCCATATTCCATTCACCAATCTGTGTTCTTGTTCAAAGCAAAATTAATTCCTTTCAAAATTAACTTATTAGCTTAATAATAATTTTTAATCTTAAAATAATCTATCTGTGAGAATGGGAATTTTTGGTGGGAAAAAGTGACAGAAGATGGGACGAAAAGAGAGTTCATAGAAAGACAAAACAGCATTTTTTAAATGGTGGGTACGAACTCCTCTTTCCAACTATATCAGTTTACCTTAGGAAAACATACTAGAAAGGCCAGATAAATCATAAGCAACATTGGACTGTGAGCGTTAGAAAGCTACTGAGGTAGCCATGACCTAGAAAAGTAAAATAGAGAAAGAAACTCACTGAAGTGAGAACAATATTCTGCACATGCTTTTCTAGCCCAGTCATTTAGAAACTACTGATGAAGAGCAAAAGGCTGAGAAACCAAATGTGGCTCCTAAGAGGTAGAAAAGCCAGTAGATCTTAGGACAGTGTCATAGGACTAAGGAAACCAGAACTGGAATTGAGAAATAACAAGGCAGCTAGAATTTTAAGGACCAAAATCACAGAGAGAGTAAAGATTCAGAG
Organism: Mesoplodon bidens; assembly: GCF_964165515.1. Classification (NCBI taxonomy): domain Eukaryota; kingdom Metazoa; phylum Chordata; class Mammalia; order Artiodactyla; family Ziphiidae; genus Mesoplodon; species Mesoplodon bidens. The sequence goes on from NW_027671418.1 coordinate 17,165, forward strand.
AACGGAGCTGGATTCAGCAACAGTGTTCCCTTGCAGTATTTTCCATGTATAATAGGTAGACAAGGCAAGATGCTAAGAAGTCAAACAAAAGCTAACTGAAGTCAAAGCAAAGACTTAGTTGGTTCATAATGCTGAAGAGACAAAATTGGGGTTCAGAACCTATGAAAGATTTGTGGCCCAATGGTAAACTAATGATATGAATTAGGACATTGAAATCTCTACATGTGTGTGTGTGTGTGTGTGTCTGTGTTTGTGTGTGTGTGTGTGTGTGTTAGGAAGGTTCAGGCAACATCTACATTGAACCTTATAAAGAAGGAAAATGAGTATGAAGTTGGTCCAGTGACTGAGGTGATCTTCCCCTCTGCTCCCTACCTAAGAATAGGAAATTCTCTCCTCAAGAAAATACAGTTGACCCTTGAACAATGTAGGGGTTAGAGACACTGACTCCCTGTGCAGTCAAAAATCCACATATAACTTTATGGTCGGCCCTTCTTATCTGTGGTTCTGAATCTGAGGATTCAACCAACCACACATCATGCAGTACTGTATTACTTATTGAAAAAAAAAATCCATGTATAAGTGCATCTGTGCAGTTCAAACCCAGGTTGTTCAAAGGGCAACTGTAATGTCATTCAGATTCTATACAACTTGTCATATCCCAAGTCTGGTATTCGCTGAAGAGCCACCAAGACTACCAAGAAAAGGAGAATTAGAATAAAAAACAAAACAGAATCAGAATCATAGATGACCTAAACATTAAAGTTCATACATATTTTGGTAAATATTATCAAGTTCAAGAAAATAGATGACAAGGTGGAGAACTTAACTTGACGACTAGAAACTATAAACTGATTGAAGTTGAACTGATAGAATTAAAAACTATACGAAATTTAAAACTCGGTACTGGATTGGACACAGGTAAAGAGAGGTAAGTGAACTGGAAGATAGAGTAGTAACAATATTAAGACTAAGGCATGGGAAACGAAAAGAATAAAAAGTAGACAAAAGCGCATTTGAGACACATGGGCCACAGTAAATATTTTTTATCATATGTGTAAACTGGAGTCCAAGGAAAAAAGGAGAGAGAGATTGGGATGAAAACAATATTTCAGAAATATTAACAGCTGAGAGTTCTCTAAAACTAAAAAGAATATATGGAGCCATAAATTCAATAAGCATTAAAAAATGCAACAAGAACAAATCCAAAGAAAACCACACCTGAGATCACCACAGTACAATTCATGAATAGCAAAGAAAAACATGACATCTTAAAAGCTGCCCGACGAAAAAGAGAGAGATTACTTTCAAAGGAACAATAGGATTAAGATTACAGCTTTCTTCTCAAGGAAACTGACTGGATACTAGAAAATAATGGAGTAACATTTTTAAGTGCTAAAGAAAAGAACTGCCCATTGGGAATTCTAGAGGCAGAGAAAATGTTGTTTGGAAGGAAAGATGAAATAAGGAAATTTGCAGACACACAAAATTTAGAAAATATGTTCTCATCAGAACTGACTGAATTAAATTATAAAGGGAGACCCGCAGGCTGAAGGAAGATTATCATAGACGAAAATAAGGACTTTATAAAGAATTATGTATAACAGAAGGAATAAATAAGTGGATAAACCTAAATAAAATCTAACAGCACAAAAAAGTAATAATAAAATATATCAAAAATTAAAATGCATTAAAACAAATGGAAGAGAAAAAGTAGTAAAAGATATTTAAGATCTCAGCATTGCTTGAGAAGCAGTAAAAGAGCTAATAAGTCATGGTACATGTGTAACTGCTACTTATGTACAAATAACAAGCTAATACAAGGGAAAATGGAATTTGAAGAAATCTAAAAGGAAGAAAGAAGAGCAAAAGGAACATATCAAGGTGGGACAGATAGTAAACGAGGAGTAAACGGTCTACAAGAAAATACCTTAACTGTAAATACTCAAATTAAAGGACAAGGATTATTCAAACAAAAAACGTAATTCTATGCCACCTACAAGAGACAAGAGTCAGATTGAAAATTAAAGGATTCAAAAATTATGTCCTAACAACAATAAGTAAAATTGAAGAAGATTTTTTAATGTTAACATAAATTTGAAAGCAAAAAGTATCACTGGCGATAAGGCAGGATAATAAAACCCACTGTTACTTTACAAGGAATATATTATAAATCTAAACTTCAATGCAATAGATGAAGGGAAATTCCAAAAAACTAAGTAGAAATAGAAAAATCTAAATTACCTAGATCAGTAACATAGAACCACAACAACAAATCAGCAGATTAGAGAAGATCTGAATACCAACATTAAAAACTTTGGCCTAAATTTACATAAAACACTGCAACAACAATGATGGAATATATATATTATGCAGAAAATTTTAGGTGCACATGGCACATTTATAAAATTGACTATATTCTGGTTATAAAACAAGACTCCGAATAAGCAAGAAATTTAAAAATATATAACCAATATTTTACCAAATAGTTGGATATTAAAAACATACTTCTGATCATTATGTAAGTCAAAGATAAAGTCACAATGGGAATTAGAATTTTATTAATTGAATGATAATGAAAATATGCCATAACAAAACCTGTGGGTTGCAAATAAAGCTGTGGCCACAGAGAAGTTTATGTATTCAAATTATATTTTCTAAATGTAAAAGGGAAAGGAATAAAGCAACTAGAAGATAACCTATCAACCTGAGGTAGGCAGCTCCTGAACTGTACCTGGTGGGGAAGGCAGGGCAGAACTTCAGGAGGCCAGCTGAGAGCACGGTGAACGCCACGTCAGGAGCAGTCTCCAAGAAAGAGCATTTAATGTACAAAGGGATGACTAAAATATATTTAAGAGCTAGCACCCTGACTCCTCTTAAGGATGACTTAACTTTGCTGGGGAAAAAACAAGAAGTGCTCCATGTAGAAGGTGAATAGCTTTACAATTCCCAGAAGAATCTTGGTACCAGGACCACATAATGAAGAACTTGGAGTCCCCGTGGCTAATCCAGCAGAGAGAAAAGGAGAAACAGAGATGCGAGAGAAAATAAAGGGAACTCTTGGTGCAATTTGGTGCTGCTGCAGGCCCAAGTCCAGGTATGTGCTCTCTAGCTCCCCATCTTAAATAAAAGCCACCATGTTCCTCAGTCTTTCAGGTACTTAGAATTTCTCTTTAGAACCTGAAAATGGGGTCAGGTTTCCTGTCTGCATTGCTACAGTCCAAAATAGAGGCAGGATGGTTGAAATAGTTCTCCATCTGGCAGAGGAGGCCTTGAAGCTGTGAGCCACTCACTGCAAACCAGCAGGACATGAAGGATTCTTGAGCAGATCTGAAGCTACTGGGAGAACTTTCAGGAGTTAAATCCCTTAGTAAATACCGTACCCCCAATTCTCCGTCTCTGTCCAGTCTTCCTCCACTCCCATGGGGGCCCAAAGGGGCTAAATGAGCACTCTTTGACTTGTACTTGGTGGTCCCAGAACTTGACTTGGGCTTGGAGACTTCCATGGAAAGTCTGCCTTCCACCTACTGGCTTGGGTTTCTTGGTCTCTCTGCTCCTGGCTAATCCCTTCAACCTGCTTTTTCCATTTCTGCCAATAATCCCCCTCTCCAGACCTTCCTAATTCTCTTCTGGGGTGGGAGGAGACTTACTAAGGGCAATGTTTATTTCTAGAGGGAGAGGTGACCACATGACCTCACAGTGGCCGTCCCCTTGATTACTCAGTTTCTGTCTAGATTAGTCGTGGGTGTCTGTGCACCCCAGCCTCACCCCCAGGAGGCTGTAGATCACTGTCCTTATCTCAGCCCTGAGCCTCTCTCTATCCTCCTTCCCTCTCTCTCCTTACCCTTCTTTACCCACAGACTCGCAGGCTTTCTGGACCTCTGAGGAAGATAAGCACGTCACAGAACCTCTGCTACAGAACAAAACATACTGAAACAAAGCTATTGAAACAACAGAAAAAGAATACATGAGGATTGTTTTTCCTGAGCGTTCAATCACCTAGGGGACCTTCAGCAAACTTTGATTGATAAATCTAACCTTTCCTTCCTTGGCAATAGTTGATCACACTGTGAGGAAAACAAGTTAGAGAATGGAAAAATAATATTTGGATTTCAATGAAATAATAAAGATGCAGGGACTATCTTTGACTTTTTCAAGGTGAGAAGAGAGTTTACATTGTGATTATTGATGGCAGGAATCCCCTTTAAAACAGGGCCAGTCTGCATGATGCATTTAAAAATCAACCTTTTCAAATAGAGCCATAGCCCCCACAAGATTTCTTGATTTCTCTGGGGTCAGATAAACCATCACATTTCACAGTGGTGCCCTGTATATGAAAGTGATAAACATAATCTGGAAGCATGGCAGTGGCTAAAACTATGGAGCTGGCAGCCACACGTTGAAATGATTTTTTGCTTTTAATTCATTGCAATAAAATGCTAATGTCCAAATTCAGGCAGGTAGATCTTACCAACCATCAAGAGCTTCAACCCTGCTAACAGCTAAGTATGCACTTTTAAGCCCTGCTTTGACTGCTCCAGAAACTTACTGGGTTTCTTTAATGCCTCTATTACTACTTCCTTTGTGTCATTTTGTTTTTCTTTAAAAACATAGCTGTGTGACCTTGGGGAAGTTATATTATTTCCTTGAGACTTGGTTGCCTTCTCTGTGAATATCTGGGTATAATTTTAGTATTGCTCAATAGAATTTTTGGTGATAATGGAAATGTTCTATATCTGTACTATGCAAAGCAGTATTCAATAGCTACATGGAGCTAATAAACATCTTTGAAATATGGCAAATGCAACTGAGGAACTGAACTTTTAATCTTATTTTAAATTTTGTTTACATATAAATAATGCCACATAGCTAGCATCTGTTGACAGTACAGATCTACAAAATATTTTAAGGACACTCTCCACTCAAAAACTCTACCATTCATTAACTCAATCTAAATATTTTTGCCCTCTGACAAACAGAAAATAATTTATGCTTCCCTTGAAATTATCTGACAAGACCTTTATCAGTTTGGGGACATTATATTTTTAAAATTGACTTTGCTTTATGAAACTTTAATAATGTTGGAGCTCCCTGCCCTTGGTATCATCTTTGTGATGATGGGAAATATTGTGGATGATCAAGGACCATTTCAAGAGATCATGGAGAGAAACCTCCTTCTGGATTTAATTTCATTATGAGGATGTCAAAATGCTTAATTACTTAAAATAAAACCCATACCGTTTTTATGCTGTTATATTCTACATGTAGCTGGAAAAATGTTAAAAATATTTTTAAAGAACTGCACATCTATTTTTGAAGCTGATTTGTCTGTTCAAGGCTTGCTAGCACTTTATCCATCTCAGTACTACTTCACTTAGTAAACAAATGCAGTTGCCATAATTGCTGCATATGTGTCTGTGTTCCCTTCTAGGTTATATGTTTTTGAAGTTAGAAACTATATTTATATCACAGCCCCTATGTATAGCACAATATCCATTGCTAATTCAGATTGTGTTTTAAGATATGAGACAAAATTTAAGACTTTTATTATAGTCATAAACATCTAGCAAACCAACCAGAAAATAAAAGCTAATTTTCAATTGGTTGGCCAAGAACAAAAAAGAGAGGAATACCTAGTGCAAAACCATATCTCTAATAACTACTGTTGGATTTAGAGCACACACATGCTAAACTTAGTTTAAAATATCTTCTTATCAAAGATTTGAGGTTGAACCTGAAAAAATTATATCAGAAGTGAAAATAATTATGTGGTCTGACCAGCCTGGATCACACAAAGTAAGTGTACACTGTATATAAAGTAGATAAACTACGAGGTCCTACTCTATAGCACAGGCAACTATATTCAATACCTTGTAATAACCTATAGTGGAAAAGGATCTGAAAAAGAAATATATATATATATATATATATATATATATATATCTGAATCACTTGGCTGTACACCTGAAACACAACACTGTCAATCAACTATACTTCAAGTAAAAAACAAAACAAAACAAAGTAAGTGTAAAGGGAAGTATAGTTTTATAAATTCACCTCTGATATCCAATGGACCAACTGAAAGACAACAGAAACTACAACTTTCTAGGAGACAGGACATGGCTAGCAAACCAGGCCGTTACCCTCGGTAATGGTCATACCTGCCAAAAAATATACAGACTAGCCTGCATTCATGAATACATAGGTATTCTTCACTTATCTGGCATTATTAGGCAATGAGGTATTGTATGTTAGGAGAAGTTTTTTTTAAATGACAAATTTAAGAGGAGTTATTTTAACCTTCACTTGGTAATTTTTTTCTAAAATTAAGAAATGTATCCACTGGTGTATCTAATGTTTCCGTGATAACTCGGGGTCATCAGTTCAATCAACGTTTGCATGAATAATGCAAATGGAAACAAGACAGGCATGCTTAATGAAACTGAAAATGACATAGCACTGGCTGGAATAACTGATGAGAGAGCAAGAAAAAAACAAAAATGAAAACAAACCGTGATCAAGAAACAATCGGTCAAGTTCTGACTTTCTGTACTTAGTTTCAAAAAGAGACACCACAAATCCCAGCGAGAGACTCCAGCAGCATTAGCTGTCTTTCTCCTTTGTTTCCACCTTCCTTTCCTTTTCCTTCTACCCTAGATTGTTCCAGGAAATGTTTATAGCTGCTTCCAAGACAAATGCTAATACTTACTTTCTCTCACACAAACTTCACAATATGTCACGTGATAAATAGTGTGGAGGTAAAAGACAATTCATCACAGGGACATCTCCCATGAAAATAAAATGAGAAACTAGCTTCTAAACATGCAGAGAGAAGGGCGTGGTGTCAGGCACTAATTTCCTTGCAAATTCCTCTCCATTTCTAATAGACGTTCTTATTTACCAAGATCCCTTTTTATTGGTGTCCTATTCCAGACTGCTCCACTCCGCCCATCCTCATCCTGTAAAATACATTCACACTCTTTTGTGACCCTACCTATTTGCCCATTAAATAATCAATCATAGAACGGTCGGAATTAAATATAACGTGAAATTAAAATACTGGAGTCACTTGGAGGGTTTAAGCAGCTCCACCAGAACATACTGGACATGGATTTAAAGAGGCTGTGTGGGACTTGCTCTTGTCCAAGTTCTTTCTCAAGGAGTATCTGAAATAAGCCTAAATTCAGAGTTAATCAGATTGGCCTGCTTTCTCAGGTGGACTGGAATTCATTGCTCTTTCCCCTCAACTCCCTGATGTCAGTGGCACTTTCCAGAGATGAGGTGGACTTCTCTGCCTACTGCAGAAGCTCAGTTCCCCTGGGGCCCATTCCCTGTCTGAATCCCACACTTGAGGCCAGGTGCCACCCTTCCCAGAACATTCGTGGTCTCATTTCAGTTTTTGACCTGCTCAGATTGAGTCCCTGTAGACTCTTTCTCAGCTTGAAACCTGCTCTTCAACCCCTTTCCCTGACCTCGATGGTTACCTTCCTACTTTAGGTCTCAGGTGCTTTAGCTATAAAATGATATAGTTGCCCTTAATTCTAAAGTCTTCTTTCTAAAGCTCTACAATGTGGTGGCTCCTTGAAAATGTTTCTCTTTGCTGGTTTTAATTTTGTAGTGAATTAAAACCACAGCTACTCTAAAAGACGGTATGTTACATTGGATAAGGGAAGTGTGTTTTTGTAGTTAGATTAACAGGGATGGAAGACGACTTAGTATGTTTTAAGATACTCATGATCCATTCTCGTGAGAGTCAGGGGAAGAAGGGGAAGGGAGTTAATAAAATACCAAACCATTGTGACAAATTAAGTTATCAAAGATGTAGCTGATTAGTTACTACTTGAATAAGCCACACATATCCAATTCAAGTTTTCCTTTATTTTTCTAAGGAGGGATCCCAGTGAACTGAATCCCATGTTCAGGAACTCCACGTTCAATGGCTTAGTCTTTAAAAACTGTTATGTTGCTGGAAGAAGAAATATTTCCCATCAAGTCCTAATTGATGTTTAGCTATCACGCACATTTGAAATAAATTTATTACTTTGCCTGATCTCAGTGTAATACATTCCAAAGGGGCAAAGAGCACACGAAAATTTATGGAGTCTCCATCTTCTACACTAAAGTGTGCAATAAATTACATAATATTGGGCCGTGAAATTCACAAGCTATAGAAACCACACCATTAGCAATGTATACAGTGGTAAACAGCAGGTAATGATAATGATATAAAACAAAATAGACTGTGTATGTTGGCACTGCTGCCAATAAAGCAATCATTAAATGCATTCATATGCATCTATGCTAGGTAAGCTCTTTGAGGGCAATTGCTATGAATTCTACATACCTGTCAGGATATTATATAGAGCCCAGTTTCTATGGCCTTTATTCAGAGACGCTGAGAAACGGTTACTGTGGGTAAATTCAGACCTTTTCTCAATATAGAATTTGGTCAACATGCATTCTGAACAGCAAAATTTCACACTGCTTTCAATTTTCCTACAGTACTTGCCACCTCAACAAATGCAGGATTAAGTAGAATGGATTATAAGAAGTTAGAAAGGAAAGATGGAAGAAAAGAAGGAAGGTAGAAAAAAGTTGCGTATGGAGTACATCAACATTTACGTAAAGAGTGGACCTAAAACTAACCTGAGGTTACCCTAAACTATTAGCATATGATATAGAAGCGTAAATGAAAAAATAAAAAAAAACAGCAAGGAAAACTCAAAGATTCTTTGTTTTTTCACTTTACTGCATATACACGTCCGTCTTAAATAATCTATATGCTTATATCCAATAAGAGAGCATTGTTTTGCAAGGCTATTTGGGTTCTATCAGCATGTAAAGGTCGGACAACTCAACTTTAGCAGAGTTAGCCTTCAGGTGAATAATTGCTTCTTTCAGGTTGTGAGCATTTCAATTTTCCAGAAATGTTTCCCAAAAATTAAAAACTAAAAGAGTCCTAGGACAGCATCCTTTAGAAGTTTTATAGTATCAAGTTTTTTGGAGGAAGAGTATCCTTGTCGATTATCAACACAATGATTCCAAGCAGGTCAATTTATGCTGAGAATATTATATAACAGAACCCACTTCACCTCCATTATACTGACAATGATCTTCCTTACTTCAACCTTGTGCTTCTTAGTAAAGTTGAAAATACTGAGCCAAGAACAGACAGTGACAATGCCAGAGACTCAGATGTACCTATAGGTGCCTTCAGACAACATCAGCCACCCAGGCTAAAGTCCTGGTTTTAAAACATCCCAACATGAATGAATCTCAAAAACCATATGCTGAGCAAGTGAAGCCAGATCAAAAGGGCACCTACCATATTATTCAACTTACATGAAATTCTAAACTGGGCAAAATTCATCTCTAAAGATAAAAATCAGATCCGTGGTTGCCTTGGGGTGGGAGATGGGGATACTTTTGCAAAAGCCTAGGAGGAAACTTTCTAGGGTTTTAGAATTGTTATCGATCTTATGGGGGTGGTAGTTATACAAATGTGTACATTAATTAAAAGTCATTGAACCGTTGACTAAACATGTCTGCATTTTATTGTGTGTAAATGATACCTTAATAAAGTTGATTACAAAATGAACCAAAAACAAAACAAAGAAGAAGAAAAACCTCTCAAGACCTCAAAGGAAATACACTGTTTTCTTCCAGGGTACCAGATTGGAAATGAGGCACTGGTCTGTTCTACCCTCAGATTATCCCGAGGATTATCTAGTCTATTTGAAAGCACTAGAGTCCCCTATCAGAAAAACTCACCCCATGTTTAATTACTTTGATTTCTTCTCTGCCTCTTCTCCCACACGGTGAAGTCATTTACGGAAGAAAAACCAGCTTTTTCCAACTTTGCATCATCACATATTCTTTCCAAAGCTACTACTTATGGAACAAAATTTGGCTACACTTTGTAAAAATCTAGTTTTTTGAGCCTTACAAATCTTAACAGTTAACCTATTGCCTCCTTTGGAATTTGGAAAAAAAATTATTTTGAAAATGAATAGCTGAGATTTGACATTTTTGTGTTTTGTGATTTTCTCTTCCCCTAAGAGAGAAGTGAGTAGGAATGAGAAACACATACATAAAGAAAAAACAAATTATCTTGCTGCCTTTGCATGGTTATAATTTATAGGAGGCCCTTTTCAACAATAATCTATTATCAGAATCAATAAAAATAATCTCCATGAAGGCCAGGCCAGGATATTTGTCTCTTTTTCAGCAGATTGCAATACAAACCACATTCATGGATAGATATGCTTCTTCATGATCTTTGTAATACTGTAACAGCTGACCATTTCCTCATGCCTCTTCACCTTAACTTAAACCTGGTTTTTCACTAATGACCTCACATTTCCTTCTCTATCACTTGGTTGTCGGCCTCTTTTCCAACTCCAACTCCAACTCGCATTTCACTCTGGAACCAAAGGAAGACTCACACCTTCCTGCTTTTTAGTGGTACCTCAAGGTCATTAACATATTGTGATCAACCTGAAGAACAGCCAGTCAATTGTTATTGCAGAGCCATCTGAGAGTTTGTAGCTCTAAAAATTAACTAAGGACCACATTTGTCAAAAATACCCTAGTTTAAGATTTTGGTAATATAGCAACAATAATTCCGAAGTCATTTATGACGATCAGTGTGGGAAGCACCCTCCTTCGGGAAGATCCTTTGCCATACAATACACTTTCCCTGTCAGGTAATAAGGAAGCACGGCCGTGGAAATTAAACTTTTGTGGAAAGAAATACTTGGCTTCGAGAAGGCTTGAAGTTCATACATTTTCCTTGAATTAGATTCCCCATTAATTACATTATCCACAGAGAGGTAATTATCAGAATTATGTAAGCAATTAAGGAGATGCTACTCCACATTCTTTCAGCTTGTTGACCTTTCTCACTTTATTTCATGTGGCTATCTGAAACATCAGTGATTTACATGTCTTTCTTTTTTTTTAACAGATTTCTGTGTGTGTGTGTGTGTGTGTCCCCATGATGAAAACATCATTAAAATAAAATATCATGAATAGACTCTTAAGAAGCAGAGTCTACTTAAAGTCCTGGAAAATGTGAAAGCACTAATATTCATGGACAACTCTACACTCTGAACGCTACTCCAAATTTTATTGATCTCTATTTTGTCTAGGAGTTTTTCAAATTTTCTACCATGATCATTTGTTAGTTTTATAATTACATAATAAAGGCATTACATCATACAATCTTTTGTTATCCATTGCAGTTTTAAAACTATTCCTTTCCTTGTCCTCAGCAGATATGTCATAGATTATTAGTACACAAGCAAAGACTTTCAATGTAACAGTACTTTATAGTGAGAAGAACTATACTGAGCTATCTCTATCCTAAGACAATGCACTAGGAAAGCACTAGGAATTCTTAAGCACTAGGAATACAGAGAGAATCAAGGGGCAAGTTCCTTGCTTTCGAGTAACATAATCATTATAGCAAATGCTTAAATAGCACTTAGTATATAACTCACCACAGCAGTCTTATTATACTCCTTTTAAATCGGTGAGCAGAGGAAGCCACAGGGAAGTCATAGGGTAAAGCCAGAATTTGAACCTAGGTAGACTAGTACACTGTCCACGGCTTTAACTACTATGATAAATATATATATATATATATATATATATATATATATATATATATATATATAAGTCATATATATATATATATAACTTCAAGTATTCTGAAGTTACAAAACACTTATCTACCAAAACTCAAAAAGGAGCACACAAAATTGCATAGAAAATAAACATGTAAAAGGTCATAAATAAACCACAATATAACCTGCTCCACATAATATACTGATTGCAGTGTCCTGGGCCTCTCCCATCCTTAGGTAGCTGGAAATTACAACAAAATAATACTTTTCACTTTTGGAAGCCACACTATCTCTCATACCAACCAACTAATTACTTCCTTATAGAGAATAAGAAATTAACCTGAATATCAGATAAAAATATATATATATAGCATTACTGATGTAGAATCTTTATTTAAAGACAATAACTTCAATAGCAGAGGGAACTTTACCACTGCAGGCTTCAGATAACCTCTATATTTCTCAGATTTTATGCTAAATCATAAAATGCCATATTGTGTCTGAAGCTATTTTTTCAATAGTCCATTTTCTTAAATGGACTAGCAAAGCAGTAAATACTGAGGAACATTTTGGCTCCCAAATCCTAAAGCCATTCTGATTATGCCTGGGTCATCATGGGGACATCATCGGAACTACCAGAGGACTGGCAGAAATACCAGTGGTCTAGCCAGCTTATAAATTAGAAATTATACAGAATCCAATTTAATTTTTTGTTAAGTAATTCCTATGAGGTTTTTGGGATGTCAGTGTAAAGTCCTTTGATGTGTAATCTTTATCCATTAGATAGGGAACAATGTCAATCCCCATCATAAATACGGTCCCAATCTGACACTGAAAATCCACTGTAGGGCATAGGACCTGCAAATAGGATATGAATCACACACATCCATCCACTCATTCAGACAATCCACAAATATTCATTTTTAAGTCTACTATATGCCAATAATGTACCGGGCTCTAAGATGCTAAACCATGCTAAATGCTGAAACAGACATACTCAGTTCTGGCTCTCCTGGAACTTATGACCTACAGAAGTGCCTTCATTGTAAATGGTCAGGACTCAGCCAATGCTATTATCATCAGCAGGTGACCAAATGATAGAGCCTGCTTTCTAAACAAGCTCCACACTCTTTGCTTTCAACATTTTTGCTTTCCTTCAAGCCACATAATCCAGTGGTCAGTTTCTCCCAGTTAGTGAGGTTTGGGGAAAATGTACCCAGTGAACAATTCCTTGTGGCCTCACTCCTTCCTCACACTCTCCTCTGTGCTCTTGAGCTAAAGAGACCTGGATTCAAGTCACTTGCTCTAACCTTATTATTTTAAAATAGGGCTGCTCCTGCTTTGAGGATTTCCACGGGATCAACACAGTAGCAAAGCAGCACTGAATCAGAAGCAGGTAAATTTCAAAATGACAGCTCTAAAAATATCCACTCTCCTTTTGTTCTCCTCCTATCCCTTTGCTCTGAACACCTCTGCTCTGAGGCTTTGCCTTTACCCTTCTCTGATTACTGCTCCAAAAGGGTTTCCAAGAACCGGGAGTATTTATGGTTTCACTTGCTCCCAAGTCCTTGGTGGGAAAGGATGCTTGCTTTCTGATTCTTACTAATTCCACACTCACATTGTTAACACAAAAATCATCATTTAAAAAAAAATTTCCTCAGCTTCATATTTCATCTGGGCCAACACTGAAAGAATATTTTCAAAGAAACAATATCCTCTCTCCTTTGCTCTTCTGAGTTTCACGTTTTTACCTCCAGTCTCATTTTCAACCCTTATTACGGGATGCATCACCAAAATAGAAGAAAGTTCTTTCTGCTTTCCCTGTACCAGCCAATTATTCTACTTTGTTCTGTCTCTAACGAACAGAATGCGAAATCAACACAAAGCCTGATTATGCGACCTCTTCCAAGGGAAAGGTCTGAGAGTTGTCTATTTACTAATGAAGCTCAGTGTGTATTAAGGGTTGACTGAAGCAATCATCAGGAATTTTCATCCCTTAAATTAATGTTTTCCACCAGATGCACATCGTTCATTTCAGATAATATAACTTTTAAGTTCAGGATACAACTGGACAAAAGAAAAGAAAAAGAAGTAACCAACACAACACTTGCAGTAATAACACAGTAACAGCTATCATCCTTCCCTGAGGAATTCAGCCTACTTTATGGACACAATTTAGTACAAACTCATAAGAAAGCTAACAAAGCCCAAAACCACTTCACAAGAGTGTAGAGAGGTAAAGGTCAAAATTTATTACTGCCAGGCCCAGCAGACAATGGCACCTACCGGAAAGAGCACAGGACGGGAAAACCTGGAAGCCTGTGCTCCAGTTTTGGTTATTCCTGTAAGCATTGGTATGATCTGAGTGAACTCAGCCTGCCCTGCTTTTTCCGTTTATAAAAACCTACATCATCCTCTCATTAGAACGAAATGCCACATCTGAAAAGTTGCAGATCTCTTTAGGAAAGAAACAAAACTCTTGTTTCTAACCAAAATGGAATAATTCAGTCAATGGAGACATAATAAAAAGCTGCCATAAAGCAACTGTTTACTTGAAATCTATCTTTTGTGGTGTATTTATATGGGTAAGGAGTGTAAGGATATCATAAGTAGAGTTACCAATTCTTCCAGAAATCAAGGTCATTGAGTTCAGATTCCAACTTTGACCTTGACCCAGGCTTACAGAGATGTAACATGTGCCAATACCTCATATCCACCATACATGGGAGAAACAAGGTATGCAGACAGATCTTCTTCTAAGTATCCCATATGTAGTGGTTTTAATACAGGGTCTCAGATTCGTTGCCATTCTTCACATCCAGATGTGGGCATTTCCCCTTGAATTTGGGCAGGCTTTCCATGGCTTCAAACAGTAGAGCAGGGGTCAGTAAATTATGGCTGCTGGGCCAAATCTAGGCCGCTACCGGCTTTTATAAATGAAGCTTTATTGGAACACAGCCATGTTCCTTAGTATATGTATTGTTTGTGTCTGTTTTCACATCACAGCAGCGGAGCTAAGTAGTTGCAAAAGAGACTGTATGGCGTGTAAAGCCTAAAATATTGACCGTCTGACACTTTATGGAAAAACGTCTCCAACGCCTGCAATAGTATAAAGTGATGCTATGTAACATCTAAGACTAGGTCATAAAAGGTCATGCAGCTTTTGCATGATTCTCCTGGAATGCTTCAACCCTGAACGCTCATTCTTGGGATACTCTATCTTGAATCCTAACTACCACGTTATGAGAAGTCCAAGCCACATGGGCAGCCATCTATAGGCACTCCAGGCAACAGTCTTTGTTGGGCCCAGTCTTCAAGTCATCCCATCTCAAGGGCCAGACATGTGAATTAAAATTATCTAGATGATTGCAGCCCCAGCCATTTGAATCCCCATGAGCTGAGGTTTCAGACATCAGTCACAGAGTAGAGACAAGCCATCTCCTCTGCGTGCTGTTTGAATTGCTGACCCACAGAATCTGGGCACATATTAAAATTTTTGTTTATTTCACCACTAAGTTTGGACTTCTTTATTATGTAGCAATAGATAACTACAGCACTGTGTCTGTACACAGGAGATCTACATTTCACAGAGCACATACTTTTAGATGTGAATGTTGACTGCTCAATTTCTAAGAAGAACGTATACACACATATAGGTACAAAATAGTTATGTATATGTAAATATTAGACCTATATAAACTAATCTATATTATCCATAAAATGAGGGGCCCTTGATAATGGCTAACATTTCTTTTCGGTATTTATTGTGTTCCAAGAACTGATAAATTCTTGCATTGTATGAATTTTCTCTTTTAACCCTCATAGCAACTCGCTGAGAGAAGTAATGTTATCTCTATATTATAGATGAGAAAACTGAGGCAAAAACAGATAACATGCTCAAGAGTACTCAACAAGTAAATTTTAGAGTCAAGATTGGAACCCAAGTTCTCAAGGTTTAGATCCCTTACTCTTAGTCACCAAGCTATATACTGAGTAAGGAGATGAAAGCTGAAGCCATTACCTCATGCTCAAGAAGGTAGACAGAAACTTAGCAGGCATGGTTGAAAGAAAACAGGACTTGGAGTCGTAAGTCCAGAGCCTGAGTTATGAAATGAATTCTCCTCTCATCTAGATATAGGTTTGTTTTTAGAAAATGAAAAAGATCACTGCATGTTTTGATGGTTAATTTCTGTACTTAATGATTACAAAAGAATGGAATTTTACCAGGGAGCTATTTTGCAATGACATAACTTATTGATTCAAAATCAAACCTTTATTATAAATTCTTGATTCAAAAGCAAATCTTTATTAAGTCTCCGTTGCATCAGAAGTCTTTCCCATTCTTCATTTCTTTTAAAACCCTTTCCTGTCTACTCTTGGCCAAAGCTTGAAGCCTAATTTAACATTTGGAAATAAAATAATGAAATAGTCATAACACAGCAATTCCAATGCCTACTGAAATGGAAGCTCTAAATAATTTTTCAGATAATTTAGGAAATTAAAAATATTTACATCATAGATGCAAAGAGAGAAGTTACTTGTGTAATAAAATAAATGGTGAGACAAAAAGTTTCTGGTCAAGTAGATTTGTTTAAATATGAACACTAATTTCAGCTCTATCCCGGTGCTAAAACCCAGTGACAGGTTGCATACAGTTTCTAAAGGGATAGTTCAGTGCATTGGGTCAAATTCATGCCATAAAATGTGGTATTATTAGTAGTACTAGAAGACAGAGTGTGACTGTCTTCTTTGGGACATAGATAAAGACCCCAAGTTAGACAATATCAAGCACAAGTTATGTAGAATAAGATATGATCTCAGTCTTTGGAACATGTCATCCAGGATTGAACAAGAGGTAGATTTATTATGAAGTACATGAAGCCAGAGACAGTAAGCAATGAGTGGTAGTTGGTTAAAATAGACAGGTTTTAGAAGTAGAGGCAGGGATGTAGAAAACAAACTTAGGGTTACCAGGGGATTGTGGTGGGGAGGCTAAATTGGGAGATTGGGGCTGAAATATACACATTGCTATACATAAAATAGATAACTAATAAGAACCTGCTCTTCTTATTAGCACAGGGAACTCCACTCAATACTCTGTAACGGGCTATTTGGAAATGACTCTAAAAAAAAATAAAAGTGGATATATGTATATGTATAACGGATTCACTTTGCTGTACACGTGAAATTAACACAACACTGTAAATCAACTATATTCCAATAAAATTTTTTTTTAAAATAGGTTTTAAGAACCATAGTCAGGGAGCAGTGTGGATTGGAAAGACCTGGCAAGAAATATTTCTGCATCCTCAGACAATGCTCCCCAAGCTGGCTATTGCAAGGGTGAGCATTTAAGAGATCTTTGACCTAAGGAGGACAGGAGATTAACAATCAACCCCAATGTGCATGAATTATTCTCCTCTGTGTTATCAGAAATCAGATGGCATCCTAGAGCAAGGGTCAGCAGATCTTTTCTGTAAAGGGTCAGATAGTAAATATTTTGGATTTTGTGTACCATACCTCTCCGTTGCAACTGCCTATCTGCTGCTGTAGCACAGAAACAGCCATGCACCATACGTTAATGAATGGGTGTGGGTGTGTTCAAGCAAAATGTTATGTACAAAACCAGGAGTCAAGCGAGATCTGATCAGTGGGCCAGAGTTTGCGGACCCCAGTTCTGGGTCAGTGTTCACAGCTGAATGAGTCATGAGGCCTTAAGTTCCAGTTCTCATTGTACTACTTTCTACCTGGGTGAACTTGGGTTCATCCTTTTATTTATATGGGCCACTATATTAGTCAAGCTTCTCCAGAAAAACAGAACCAACAGCATGTGTATACAATGTGCCCATATATATTGATAGATATAGATATCAATATTGATACCTAGATCTATATCCATATCTATATAAAGATAGAAAGAGAGAGAGAGAGACTTTAAAGAATTGGTTCACACAATAATAGAGGCTTGGTCAATTCAAAATCTGCAGGTTAGGCTGTCTAGAGACTCTAGGAAGAGTTGCAGTTCAATTTCTGTAAGTCTTCTGGTAGAATTCCTTTTTGCGACAGGGAGGTCAGTCTTTGTTTTATTAAGAGCTTCAACTGATTGGATGAGGCGCACCCATACTATGGAGGATAATCTGCTGTACTCAAAGTCCAACACCAATTTAAATATGAATTTCATCCAAAAACACCATCACAGAGACTACCCTGGTGGCGCAGTGGTTAAGAATCCGCCTGCAAATGCAGGGGACACAGGTTTGAGCCCTGGTCTGGGAAGATCCCATGTGCCGTGGAGCAAATAAGCCCGTGCACCATAGCTACTGAGCCCGTGCACCTAGAGCCCATGCTCTGCAACAAGAGAAGCCACCGCAATGAGAAGCCTGCACACCACAACAAAGAGTAGCCCTCGCTTGCTGCAAATAGAGAAAGCCCACGTGTGACAATGAAGACCCAACGCAGCCAAAAATATAAATAAATAAATAAATAAATAAATAAATAAATAAATAAATAAATAAAATTGTAAAAAACACGAAAACACCATCACAGAAATATCCAGAATAATATCTGACCAAATAACTGGGCATGGTGGCCCAGACAAATTGACATAGAAAATTAACCACCTAAGCCATAGTTTTGTCATCTTTTACTGAGAAATTTGACTTATCTGAACTATTTTGATAACTAGAAGATACCGTCTAGAGGTAACACCCTCAGGTTTTTACATGGTAGGCAGCAGAGGGAAAGAGCCCATTTGTCCAGTCAGATGACACCTAAAGATAAAATTCTGTCTTCTCTTTCCAACCCACAAGGATGAATGCCAAAAATACATCACTTATATCTGCTTTAGCTAACATAGGATAGGTCTGGAACAGACCTATGCTCCCAGTAAGCCTCATGAAATGCTATTTCATTAAGGGGAGACTTTACTTGCTAAGATTAGAAGCAAAAGAGGGTGGTGGATGAAACACTGCCCAAGGATATAAGTTCATGCAAGGAAGCAGGAGAGAGAATGGGTATCCGAAGATGTGCGCTCTAAGCCAACACTAATTCCACAGCATCAGGTTATAATTCAGGGAGCACAACTGCTGGGGTTTTTTTCCCCCTCTTTTTTTCCCCCAAAGAGGGACAAATCAAGCATACTGACAAAGGAAGAGCATTAGTCACCACAGATAAATTCCTTTTTAGAGGTGATCTTGCAAATAATTTGGCTCAGTGTAGACTATGATTTGGTTCCAAAAACCATAAGCTAGAGCATTTCATTCCAGGTCCCTCCTCAAATATCCATGATAGGTAGAAATTTGGCATCAGTAGTCCTTGAAATCTCCCCAGGTGATTATAATATGCAACCAGGGCCGAGAATCTGGAGATGTAGAGAGAATTTAAATTGAACTTTAGTTAAACAGTAAAACGAGCTCTGACTCTACTGGCTGGAGCTAGAAAAGGGATATGCATTTACTGGGATGAGAAGATAAAGAAAACCAGGGAGTAAATCAAATGCTTTACACCTGTGCTTAGCTAATTGTTACTCAGATAATTCAGACAATCTTACAGCACCTGAACCCTGAAATTCCTTAGTTCTGTTTAAAAAAAAGTAACTCTTCAAGTAACTGAACTCTGAGAATCATGTAAATCATAAAGAAAAAGAAGAAATCTTATTTTTTGAATTAGTTGATTTCATATATACTGTTTCACTTTCATGATGTTAACTAGTTAGCTTTCTTTCCATTTTATGTTTGAGGAAAGTAAGGCTTTAAAAATCTCAGTCATTTTCTCAAGGTCACTTGTTAAGGGTGTGGTAGGGAGCATAATGTCTCCTAAAAATGCCCTCACTCTAATCTCTAGAACCTATTAATATGTTACCTTACATGGTGAAGAGGACTTTGCAGATATGACTGAAGTTATAGACCTTGAGATAGAAAGATTATCCTGGATTACCTCATGGAACAAATCTAATTGCATGAGTCCTTAAAAGTAGAAAACCATTCCCAACTGTAGAAAGAGAAAGAGAGAGATGTCCTAATAGAAGCAGAATCAGAGAGATTCAACATTTTGGGTTTTGTAGGTGGAGAAAGGGGACTCTGAGTCAAGGACTACAAGTGACCGCTGGAAGCGGATAAAGTCCAGGGAACAGAAACACCCCTAAGAGCCTCCAGAAAAGAATGTAGCTCTGCCAACACTTTTTTTTTTCTTTTTTAACCATCTATACTGGAGTATAACTGATTTACAATGGTGTGTTAGTTTCTGCTTCATAACAAAGTGAATCAGCTATACGTATACATATATCCCCATATCTCCTCCCTCTTGCATCTCCCTACCACCCTCCATTCCCGATCGCACCCCTGTATGTGGACACAAAGCACAGAGCTGATCTCCCTGTGCTTTGCGGCTGCTTCCCACTAGCTATCTATTTTACATTTGGTAGTGTATATATGTCCATGCCACTCTCTCACTTCATCCCAGATTACCCTTCCCCCTCCCTGTGTCCACAAGTCCACTCTCTATGGCTGTGTCTTTATTCCTGCCCTGCCCCCTAGGTTCTTCATAACCATTTTTTCTTTTTTTTAGATTCCATATATATGTGTTAGCATACGGTATTTGTTTTTCTCTTTCTGACTTACTTCACTCTGTAGGACAGTCTCTAGGTCAATCCACCTCACTACAAATAACTCAATTTCATTTCTTTTTATGGCTAAGTAATATTCCATTGTATATATGTGCCACATCTTTATCCATTCATCTGTAGATCCTGCCAACACTTTTACTTTACTCAATTGAGACCAATGTCAGACTTGTAAGGTAATCAATTTACATTGTTTTGAGTCACTATATTTGTGGTAATTTGTATGAAAGCAATAAAAAACTATTACAGGGGTCCTACAGGAGCCAGGCTATATATTTATACTTAAGTATTTCTGAAATGAATTTAACCTTGTGATTGACAGCAGCAACAGCTTCCAAGGGATCCCACCACACACCTGAGGCAAAAGCAGCCTAATACAAAGCAGTGACAGCAGCAGGTCACTGCCCCACACTTGGGGTAGAGGGGGACTTGATCTACTGTAGCAGCAGCATAGCCTGAATGGGAACCCATCCTCCTGTGGCACTAGTCCCATTAACATTAGTCTAATCTGCTAGCACCTGCTGCGCCAACAGGCCCAACATATACAAACCCTCCAACTCAGCAGCATTAAGTGAGCCAGACTCAGGGTTTCCTGAAACTCATATCCAATGGCACTGGAAAGCCCAGATATCACCTAATGTTATGAAAACATAAAAAAAAACAATAACAGAAGACTGGGAACTTCAGAAAGAAAAGGGGAACAATGGAATGGGTGAAAACAAATGGGGTATATATAAGAGAATATCATTAGCCTCATGAGTTTCTTAAATACTATATAATGGTCAAAGCAAATATTATGACACCATCTGATGTGGTTCTCAATGTAGAGAAAGGAAATACTACAGAAAATCATACTTTAAAACTGGGGAATATTAAGAGACTAAATGGAAGTAAAATTTTGGAACTTCACTTGAAGTAATAAAACACTGATTCCAGTAGGCTATGGTAAGTTACATATGTATACTGTGATGCCAAAAGTAACCACTAAGAAAACTATACAAACAGTATACACAAATGATTATAAATAAATTAAATTAAAATGGACTTATTAAAAAATGTTTAAGTAACCCACCAGGCAAAATAAGAGAAACACAGGATTGAGAAACTAAGGTAAAAGACAAAACAAAAAATAAAATGGTAGACCTAATCTTTAACATAGCAATAATTACATTAACTGTAAATGATCTAAATAACCAAGTCAAAGACAGAGATTGGAAGAGTAGATTAAAAATTCACAAGCATGATCCAACTATATACTGTCTATAAGAAGTTTACTTTAAACATCATGATATAGGGAGTTCAAAGTAAAAGGAAGATAATGATATATCATGTGAATGTTAATCAGAAAAAGTAGGAATGGCTATATTAATATCAGATAAAGTAGACTTCAGAGCAAAGGAAATTATTAGGGGCAAACAGGGTCATTACATAAAGATAACAGGAATAATCCACCTAGATGACCCAATGATACAAAATGTGTGTGCACCAAACAACAGAACTTCAAAATACATGAAGCAAACACTGAAAAAAAGTAGTAAAAGGAGAAAATTTTAAATCCACAATTATTATTTGAGACTTCAGCACAGCAATTTATAGAACTACCAGAGAGAAAAATCAGCAAGAATATGGAAGAAATGAAAACATCATCAATCAATAGGATATAACTGACATTTAAAGAACACACTCAGTAACAGCAGAATACATATTCAAGTGTCCATGGAATATTCACTCATATACTATATACTGGGCAATAAAAAGAACCTTAGCAGATTTAAATTGTAATGTGCCTAAGTGTTGGATGCTAAGACTCAGAGGTTTTCTTATTTCTTTCATTTATATATTCATAAAAAATTAGCAGATTTAAAAGAATTAAAATCATAGAGTATGTTCTCTAGCCATAATGGAATCAGACTAGAAATCAATAACAGAAAGACAACAGGAAAGTCTTCAATCACGTGAAAACTAAACATCACAATTCCAAATAACTCATGGGTAAAAAAGACAGCAGCAAGGAAATATTTTTTAATGCATAGAATAAAAGGAAATGGAGATATAACAGATCAAAGTTTGCAGAATGAAGTGAAAGCAATGCTGAAAGGGAAGTCTATAGCACTAAATTGGGAAAGAAAGTGTTTCAAAGCAATAATCTAATTTTCTATATTACAACAGTAAAAAGGGAAGAGGAAAAAACACTAAACAAGCAGAAGGAAGGAAATAATAAAGATGAAATAGAAATCCATGAAACTGAAAACAGGAAAATAGGGGGGGAAAATCAATGAAACAAAAGGCTGGTTCTTGGAAATAAACAATCTAATCAATAAAGATCTAGCAAGACTGATAAAGATAAAAAGATGGATGGCACAAACCACAGATATCAGAAATGCAACCAGGGATACCATGGCATATCCTGCAGGTTAATAAGGGACAAGTTGTTATGAACAAGTCTACACTATAAATTGAAAAATGTAGGTGAAATGGGCCAATGCTTCTACACTCAAAACTACCAAAACTCAGCCAAGATGGAATAGATAATCTCAATTTTCCTGTAACCATTAGAAACACTGGTTTTTCATTTAAAAACTCCCAAAAGGAATATTCAGGTTTAGATGTTTCACTTTTGCCCAAGACATAAAGAATTAACACCAATTTTACATGATTTGATAAGAAATAGAAGTAGAAGGAACAGTTCCTAATTAAATTTATGAAGCCAGTATTACCTTGATACCAAAACCGGACAGGGATATGATAGAAAGAAGAAAACTACAGACCAATATTTTTTATGAAATTGGCTGTAAAAATCCTCTGCCAAATATTAGCAAATTAAATCCAGAAATATATAAAAAGAATAATATACCATGACCAAGTGGCATTTATTCTAGTTATGCAAAGTTGGTTAAATATTTGAAAATCAAACAATATTATCCACCATATCCAATAGATTAAAGGGAAAAGTCATGTGATCCTATCCAATAATGCAGAGAAAGCACTTGACAAAATCCAATCTCATTCATGATTGTAAAAAAAGAAGAAGAAAGAACTCCAAGCAAACTAGGAATAGAAAAGGAACATACTGAAACTCATAAAGATGATCTACAAACAACCTATACCGACATTATATTTAACTGTGAAAGACTGAATGCATTCTCTGTAAGATCAGAAACAAGGCACGGATATCTGCTCCCACGACTTTTATTAAATATATTACTGGAGGTTCTAGTAAGAAAATAAAGCAAAAATAAATAAATACATACATTTAAAAGTTAAATTTTTAAAAAGTTCATTTAAAAGATAAAAGGACTATTCCTACTATGTTGAATAGGAAGGAATATATCCTACTGAATGTTGAAGAGTAATATATCCTATTATATTGCCTAAGGAAAAGTAAAACTGTCTGTGTCTGAAGAGGACATGATAATCTAAATGGAGAAAATACCAAGGAATCCACAAAAAGCTTGAGAAATAATATTAGTTTGTAAATGTTTTAGAGTACAAGATCAACACAATTTTATCACATTATATATTAATAACTAATGTGTAGAAGCTTAAATTAAAATATGTGATGCCATTTACAACTGACCTAAATAAATACTTAAATACAAGCCCAATAAGACATTTATAGGACCTCTATACTGAAAATTACAAAATGCTGATGAAGAAAAAATTTAAAGTCCCAAACAAATAGGGAGACATACCTTGTTCATGGATTAGAAAACACAACATAATAAAGATGTCAATTCTCCCCAAGTTAAGAGGCTTAACACAATTACTCTTAAAATGCCCTCAAGGTTTTTGCGGATATAGACAAGCTTTTTCTAAGATTTATATGGTAAGAAGAGGCTGAAGAATAGCTAAAACAATTTGTAAAGGAAGATTAAAATGGGAGGAATTAATCCACCCAATTTCAAGACTTTGCAGTAATTTTGGAGGGTAGATACATAGATCAATGGAATGGAATAGAGAACCCAGAAATAGACTGACATAAATACATTTAACCTGTTTTTGACAGCAGTGCAAAAGCTATCAAGGAAGAATAGACATTTCAAAAAATGGTACTGAAACAGTTGGACATCCCTCGACAAAAACAAACAAAAAATGAACCTTAACCTAAACCTCCACACCTTACACAAAAATTAAATCAAAGTGGATCATAATCTTAAATGTAAAAGCAGGACATTTTTAGAAAAAAAAATAGGAGAAAATCTTTGGCATCTAGAACTAGGTGAATAATTCTTAGACTTGACACCAAAAGTATGATCAATAAAAGCAAAAACTGATAAATTGGATCTCATCAAAATGAGTTAAAAATGCTTCATAGAAGATCCTTTTAAGTGGATGAAAACTCAAATTACACAGTGGGAAAACATATTTGAAAATCCCATATGAGACAGATGACTTGTATCTATAATATACAAAGAACTCTCCAAACAACTTAAAAAAATCCAACTAGAAAATAGGCAGAAGACAGGAACAGACATTTCATGGAAGAGAATATACGCATGGCAAAGAAGCACATGAAAAGATGCTCAACATCATTAGCATTAGGGAAATGCAAATTAAGACCATAATGAGATATCAGAGAATAACTAAAATTATAGTGACAACATCAAATGCTGGTGAGTACGTAGAAAAGTTATATCACGTCACTGGTGGGAAAATAAAATGGTTTAGCCACTCTGAGAAACAGCTTGACAGTCTCTTTTAATCCTAAAAGTAGATTCACCCTACAATGCAGTAATTGTACTCTTGAGCATTTATCCAAAAGAAACAAAAACTTAATTAAGTTCCCACAGAAACTTACACATAAATGTTCATAGCAGTTTTATTTATAATAGCCAATAACTGGCAACTACCCAAATGTCTTTCAATGGATGAATGTTGAAACAAATTGAGATAAAATCTTATGATAGAATACTACCGAGCAATGATAAGGAACAAATTATTAATATATGCAAACATTAAAATGAACTTCAAGGGAATGATGCTGAAGAAAAAATTTTTAAAAGCCAATCTCCGAAGATTAAGTAATTCATGATTATGTTTACATATTATTCTTAAAATAACAAAACTGTGGAGATGGAGAACAGATTAGAAGTTGCCAAGGGTTAGAGATGGGGGTAGAAGGTACAGTGGGGAAACTTTGTGAGGTTTTTGTGGTCCCAGTACAAATAATACAGCACTCTTGGTTTTAATCCCTAAAGATTTTTTAAAACAATTCCTAATAAGAGGTGTCCAGATAATTAGCAATGGCAGCAGATTACAGGTATAGCTCCCCAACATGACAACTTCAAAAGAGATTGTACTAATTCAATGCATATGTTAATGTTAAAAAGGCCAGTCACAGTACTTAAATGGTATATATCTTAACGATATTATCCTAAGTATCTAGCTATACCAGATGGACTAGCAGGATTTTCTGTACATTCAATCTTATTTAAGACAGGAAATCTTATAATAAGAGAGTTAAAAAAAGAAAAAGAAAAAACAACACACCTCAACTCATAGGAAGATGAGGTGAAAAAAGGAGCAGTGGTTCAAAAGCTTAAGCAGTGGCACCTAAATTTGGCTGCATATTAGAATCATCTGAAGCACTTTTTAAAAACCCTCACACTGACTGTTGGTCATCCTAGACCAATAAAATAACTTTAAATCTCCTCAGACGATGCCAGTGTCTAGCCAGAACTGAGAACCAGCGGACTAAGCAGAAGGGGATGTTTCTACAAAGATTTCTTAACAATAAGTCCTTTCACCCAATCAGATTTACCTTCCCACAAAGGGGTAAAGAAGGCTAGATGTTGTCCATACTTGCTTAGCTTTAATTAGCACTTGTGACTTGCCCAAATCCTAGATCATGTTTCCCCTAAATTTCATGTTATTCCCTAAGTTTTTCAAATCCAGGGCTAAGGGGTTTGCCAGGATGAGATTTTAAGTGTTCACACAGGGGAAGTCCCTGGCAAACCAGGACAGCGGTCACTCTACATTGAATTGTAAAGTATCCTAAATAACCCTGCCACTGCTCCCAGATACTAGTCTGTGCCAACCAGTGGAGAAAAGGCATTCTCCATTACTACCACGGCAAATGCTGCTGTACTTGCCTTGGCTACTCCCTATCTTTTCCAGGCGTCACTCCCCTTCACCTGCTGGTGGATGCTTTGGCAGCTGACAATGCAGATATTTTCAAACTTTAAGGTGAATAAAAATCATCTGGAGGGCCAGTTATAACAGAGATCACTGAGCCCCACTAGAGTTGCTGATTCCATAGGGCTGGGATAGGGCCCTAAAACTTGAATATCTGACACATTATCAGGGGACGCTGGTAAAGCTGGTCAGGTTGTTACCGAATGCAGGTTCGTGTGTCTG
Organism: Mesoplodon bidens; assembly: GCF_964165515.1. Taxonomy (NCBI): domain Eukaryota; kingdom Metazoa; phylum Chordata; class Mammalia; order Artiodactyla; family Ziphiidae; genus Mesoplodon; species Mesoplodon bidens. The sequence continues at coordinate 43,766 of NW_027671418.1, forward strand.
AAGCACAGTGAGGCCAAACAAACCTAAAGGTTGGAGTCTGGAGAAGAGAAAGGTTTATTGCAGGATCGAGCAAGGAGAGGGGTGGTCCGTGTTCCAAAACCCCTGAAATCTCCAAAGGATTTCAGCAAAGCATTTTTAAAGGCCAGGTGAGGGAGGGACATCCCAGGGCATGTGATCAGCTCGTGCACAATCCTCTGATTGGCTGATGTTGAGGCCACAAGGCAGGTAACATTATCCATCCTTAGGTGCCAGAGGGTCTGGGGGCTACGTGCTCATGATCATCAAGGAGTTCATTTCTTCCATTGGGTGGTGGTTTTTAGCATCTGAAAACTCAAGAAATATGCCTGAGATACTATTATCTGAGTACTTCAGAGAGAAACTACAATAGAGGATATGGGGGATGGGTCTGTCCTAGGAAGGCCCCATAGGGTACTGCTTAGTTACAAGGTGACCATACTTTGAGAACCACTGCTCTAGTGGCTTGGAATGTTAAGAAAGCAATGGAAGAATCCTTTCCCAGATCTAGATTCTAGTATCACCAGCTATTTTGGTGGGAGGAAGGGTAAGTTTTGTCCTTGCTTGGACTTCTTGTTCATTTATATCAAAGCCTATTTGAGGCAGTGCGTTCGGCAGTCCTGCAGATCTGTCTTTTGCTTCAACAGTGTTTGGAATGAACAGACCCAGGGACGCTCCTTGCTCCAGCCCCCGACCACCTTCCAACCTTTCTTCCTTTCGCAACCTTTGGAATCAGACACTCAGCTATCCTCAGCCTCCAGGACAGGCCAACACCAGTTTTTGAGCTTAGCTCCTTATCACTGATCAACCACGAGTTCACAGGTTCGTCAGAATTATTCCACCGAGGTGGAGGCCGCCGTCCACCGCCTGTTCAACATGCATCTGTGGACACTTACCTCTCTCTGAGCATCTATTTCGACAGCAACAATGGGACTCTGGACAGTATGGGCCACATTTTTCGCCAACTGGCTGAGGAGAAGTGTGAGGGCGCCCAGCGCCTCTTGAAAATGCAAAACCAGTGCTGCGGCCGCGCCCTCTTCCAGGATGCGCAGAAGCCTTCTCAGGATGAGTGGGGTAAAACCCAGGATGCTGTGGAAGCCGCCATTCTTAGGGAGAAGAATCTGAACCAGGCACTAACGGATCTGCGCGCCCTGGGTCCTGCCCGTGCAGACTCCCAGTTCTGTGATTTCCTGGAGAGCCGCTTCCTGGAGGAGCAGGTAAAACTCATCCAGAAGATGGGAGACCACCTGACCAACCTCCGCAGGCTGGCTGGTCCGCAGGCTGTGCTGGGCGAGTATCTCTTTGAAAGGCTCACCCTCGAGCCAAACAGGAGTCTCTGAAGTCCAGCCGCGTCTGAGGAGACCCTCTGGCGTCAGAGCTTCTGCCTGAAGCCCCGCTCTGCAGCCACTAGGCAGCTTTGTAACCGCCCTGGAGCCCTCTCCCAAGCCTTGGACCAAATGGAAACAATAATGCTTTTTGCAGAAGGAAAAAAAAAAGCCTATTTGAAATACAAACAGAATAAAGTGAAAAAAAGAAATATATACATATATTCACGTTCTTTTAACATATGAATTGCCCCACTTTATCTGTGTGAAATAAGTTTGTTCCCATTATTGGGCTGGTTCTCAAGCTTTGCTGCTCGTTTGAATTACCTAAAGAGCTTTGAAGAAAAACATTGGTGTCTGGGTCCCAGCCCCAGAGATTTTGATTCAGTAGGTCTAGGGAGGAGCCTGGGCACGGGAAGGTCTCAGAGTTCCCCAGGTGATTCTAATGTGCAGCAACTTTGTGAACCACCTCTTGGCTTCAATGCAGCTAGTCATCAGATATTAAATCTAAGACACATGGACTACTAGTGCGTGAGCTCTGTCGCTAGGTGTATTCCATTTTCTTTCTCCTGGAAGATTCGTGCCAGGGAAAATGATTGATAGTTGTGTTACTTCTCTGAAATGGATGGAAATTTCCAATTAGCGTGAACAGGGGAGGGTGAATGGGTGAATGCAATAAGGTGTATCATTTACGTATTGCCCTATGTGTATGGCTAGAAGCTTTTGCAACTGAGGTCTGCCCTACTTTTCATGCTAATGGTAATGCTTGTCCTCCTAATGCAGCCGTAAACTTTATAAGCCCATAGGTAGACAGCATCACAAAATATTTACCCCTCCCCACTGGCCCACTCTCAAGCTTCACTCCCCTTCCCCAATACACAAATGTACATCAGTGCACTTGAGACCAATATCAACATACTGACCTTCAATTCTTCTACTCTGCAGCTTCCCTCTTATCAGGAGATGTCAGCATTTAGTGCAAGGACAAATGCTTGCCTCTTGAGGAGTAATGTAGACAAAGCCTCCAAGAGACAAATAGCCCTCAGGGAGGGGGAAAAGGTCTTTCAAAAAGGTTAATGCCCAGAGGAGGCATTTTCAGTCATCTCAGCTTAGAGGTCAAATATCCAAAATTAAAAAGGTTAAAAAAAGAAGAAGAAAGCAAGGAAGAAAAGAAGGAAACAATTTTCTTATCTCATAGTAATAAGGCAGTTTTCCTTAAAAAAAAAGACTTAAGCCTTAAATTCTCTTTCCTAATCAAAATGTGCTTTTCCATCTTTAGACTATTCCTCTTATATCCTGTATTATTCATGATGTTTAATTCTTGAAATAGCACATGGCTGAAAACAGAAGCTAACCTCTTGTTCACTATGAATTAAATCTTCTTTTCCTAGGACCCGTCTACAATGTACAATTTGGGGTTGGCCAACATAATTATTTTCTCTGAAATACGTTACAGCATTTTGCCTTTTCAATATATAGTTATACAATACATTGTTAACACAACATATTTAATATAGTCAATATAGTAAATACAACTATAACACACATGATATGATGCCACTTTGGTGATTTTCTTCATCCATGTAATTCTGAAATTTGACAGTATAGTTTTCATATTCTAATGAGCTGAGTATTACCTTTGCAAGGATAGAAAAATAAAATAAATTCATAATATTCTTGTGGGGTTTGCCCCTGGGGTGGATTACCATAATGGGGGGATATTTGAGCCTTTCCCCAAGTCATTAAAAATCCTCCAGCAAGCAGCCCCTTGTTCTCTCCAGGGAGTGGGGGGAAAGGATCTTTAATCATAATAATCCCGGGGGGAGAAATCTCGGAAATAAGACATCTGCTTCTGTGCCTTGTTGTTTTGCAGAATAGCAATGATTGCCTTAGCAGCTTCTATTGCCATATGTATACAATAAGTAAATGAACATAAAATTGAATAAACGCATAAAAGAAGGATAAACCCACCCAGCTTAACAAACCCACTCTCTCACCTGCTGTGCCCCGAAACATGAAAGAAAGAATCACGGGATCATAAGGATTAATAAAATAACAGCCTCTGTTAACAAAATTGACAGAAGATATAAGGATAATTTGTCTGATGTGGGACCAACAGCTTAACTAACTGCTTAATTCTTTTTTAAAGGGCAATTCATTCATTTATTGTTTAAATATTGCAAGACAACATCTGAATTTTTGTAGCACAATTTAAATGTTTTACTTTTTTGATAAAGCAGAGTATAATAGCAAAAACAATTAGTTTCCAGTAATATCTATATCTCTATTCAGAATTAAGTCTTCCACAGACATGTAACCTGGAAACAAAAGCCTGTTACAATAAGCAAAGCTTCAACGGAGTGGCTACTTTTCGGGCCAGGGAAAGGTTCATCCCTATAGGAGGATGATGTGCTATGTAAAATGGCTGCAAGGTCACAGCCTTGAGGGCGTTGGAAGTCTAGTATCCTATTCCACATTAAGTAGTTCGGGGAACTTCAAATGTCTGTTCATCTGCAACCAAGCTGGCAACCTTTAACTGATATTTCAAGCAGGTAAGAAATAAATGAAAAGAAATCCCTACATTGATGTTCCTTGATTTACACTGTTAAATGGTTCATTAACATGTAACTCTGGCTAAGAATTACATTTGAGACTCCTTGCCCAGATTTTGGTTAACAGTACAAATCTTTCAGAAATTCATGTTTTTATTAATCAATAATTTGTCAGCTAGGATACGTTCAGGCATCAGCTACAACTTCAAAATAGGTGCACTGCCTCAGCGCTTTGGAAAGACATAATCTAAAACACTAATAGCAGACAAAATATCTGTTACTAGACAGAATATGTGTAGTACAGCAAGACAAAAACATATTCATATGTGTCACGGACCAGCCTCAGAAAGAGGATTTCACCGCCCAGGGTCAGAAGGGACGGGGTAAGGAACTGAAGTAGCACCGACGAATGGGGTCAGAAGGACCAAGACAACTGATGGTTGCAAGGCAAGTTTTATTATGTTACAGTTGCAGATTATATCGACTAGAAAAGGGAAGGTTGCCAGACGGTGGTTTACATTATCTAATGACTGTCTCGGCTCAAGGTTAACTTCCCTGGGAGAAAACCCATAAACCCAGAATCATCCAAAATAACCTGCACGTGCAGGGTGGAGACAGATTGGCTTGTCTCATTTTACATTCTTTCTGATTTCTGGGCCCTGGTGATTTATCTCCCGTGGAATGGAACAAGGAGGGGAACAAGTAGGGACAGTCCCTTCGAGCAGCGGCGGCATGCCTGGCATGTCCGTAGCCTGCTCTCAAGGCTGACTGCTTCCCACACATATGTTGGCTTGTTTAAGCCTCAAGCCCTCGATCCTTTGATGAAATACAATAATTTCATTCCTATGGTTTTCAATACCAAAAACTCAACCTCCAGGAAGGCTAAAGTCTAATTTGTACTCCAAACCAAGTAGCAGTGCAGTTCGCTACTACTGAGGCTGAATCCATAAAGACTTCAAGACCACGACCAGAAGACAAGTTATTATATATAATACCCTAGAAGGCCTGAAACATAATTATCATATACATAGCTGGTCCTTCAGAGCTTTTCACCTATAACATGTTTTTTGATGAAAGTTATTTAATGTACTGGAGATAACTGTGACTTACTGATCAAATATTTGAATACTTATACTTACCTGGGATTTCATTTCTGCTGAAAGAAAAAGGAAGAACAGGACTCACCTAAAAAAAACAAACTTTAGAAATGAAAGTAAAAATCTTATCACACACTCTCACTTTTGGAAGCAGCATAGAGGGGCAGTCAATGGTAAAACACTGGTGAAATAGGTCAAAACTCTAGGCCAAAAATCCATTATTATTATCGTCAGTGACAGTACCACAACTGTGCCCTTCATAATTAATAAGCACTCCTAACAATCTTCATTTGGCACCAGATGATGTGTTGAAGAGAAACACTCTGGGAGGTTTTGAATCACACTTGGTATTTTGTTAGCCAAGTTACAGGAGAATTTTTAAAGTGGGGGGAAGGGAAGAAGGAAACGGACCAGAAAAAGAATTGAAGCCATCATCTACAGACCAACAAAGCACTGAGAGTTCCAAACGTTATGTCAGACACTAAAGTGACTGATAGAGGCTCAAGTGGTTTATAAAACCTATAAAAAGACTACACCAGCAAAGTCCCCATTTATCGGTAGAGTTCAGAAACTAAAACAAGGAATATTTTAGCCTAAAACCTTATCTCAAGAGAATCATATACACTTCACATGAATAAAAATACCTGAAACCAAACATTTTTAAAAGCTCCAATACCCAAAATAGAAAGAAAAAAATTAATTCAGAAGACTCAATCAATCCGTGATAATCACAAAACGGCCGGGCAATCTCTATCTCCCTTCCACACTAACCATCCATCCCCTGGAAGACCAAGGGAGATCAGACCTTCCAGACTTACCTTCCAGACTTACCTTCCAGACCTTCCAGACACCTGGCTGCTGCAAAATTCGATGGAGACTCCTTGTGGAACAGCAGTTTCGCATCTCTTGGGTCTCTCCCTATCGTGATCATGCAGGAATCAAGTCTGGCTGTGCTATTCCTTATCATTGTCTGTCACCCATCTGCACCATGCTATTGAAAAAGTAGTTTCCTTTCCCCCAGAAGGTTGAGGCTCAGCTACAGGGGTAATTCTCCTGGGCACACAGTCATTATTTAGGCCGACTCAGTGACTTCAACAGGCTTAATCATGTGATCAGGTTTGTTGCCAGCTGCATAATGCTCCCACATGTGTAGATAGAGCCGCTCTAGTTCCATTGTGTATTGTTTGGTGTTGAACAGAGGGCTAGATGTTCTCTGCTTCCAGACTTTGCCACGAATTTTCTTCAGGTATTCGAGATCAGTTCCCAGTTTCACAGCTATCTCTTCATATTCTTGCCGATTTTTAGCAATCAGCTCAAGACAGCCTAAACAAGTGAGCTGGGAACCTGCAACTCGGGAAGCAAGAGTCTCTCCTGGCATAGTCACCATGGGGGTCCCTGCCCAAAGGACATCCATCCCTGTGGTGTGGCCATTACAGAGTGGAGTGTCCAAGCAGACATCAGCCAGCTGGCCTCTCCGAACATGTTCCTCTTTAGGAGCAACAGGGGAAAAAATGATACGGTTCGGGGGAAGGCCCATATTTTGTGCGTACTGTTGAATATTAGCTTCTCCTGCTGCTGGAAAACGCAACAGCCACAGTACACTATTGGGAACACGCTTCAGAATATTTGCCCACATCTGCAAAGTAGATGGGTCAATTTTGTATAACTGATTAAAGTTACAGTACACAATGGCATCTTCTGGTAACCCATACTGAGAACGTGTGGTTACAATAATGGTACGGGGAACCTCCTCTCCAGTGGCAGCCTTATTGTTGATCAGGGTAGTTGCCAGGCCATTGCTAATACTGAATCCATTTATTGTAATCTGAATTTGTCCTCTGTTAATCATTTCAATAACTGCTTCTGCAACAGTATTCATAGGAATGACAGGCATATTAAGAGCTGTATTACTGCTGTCTGTGTTGTCTTCTCCATCAGGACATTTCATCTTGACTATTTGCACATCTGATAGACTATCAAGAAATGCTTGGAGGCCGATGCCATTCAGCACAATCCGATTGTCATAAATGTGCCCATTGGACTTAAAATCGATGACGGCTTTTTTCTTCAGGTGCGGGAACATATTAGCATGATCACCAATAAAGAACGTATGGGGCATATAAGCCAGTTTCTCAGAATACTGCTCAGCAACTTCAGCAGGTGACGTTTCCTGATCAGTGATGATATAATCCATGAAAAGCACGCCACTAGTCCCAGGGTACCCCAGCCACATTGCCTGAATAGGAGCTGGCCTGAGAGCAAAGAGTTCATTTCGAGCACCCCTGGTATAACCATTCATATTTACAAGGATGTGTATACCATCTTGATGGATGCGATCAGCTGCTTTCCCATTGCATGGAATCTGAGAAAGATCAGTGAAATGATTGGCTTCTGCCATCACCTTCGCTCGGAAGTTTGTGCCATCATGTGGGCTCAGGGCATGACAGAATATCTCAAATTTATCAGAATTGTGAATGCCTGGAATAGACTGCATAAGGTGAGAAGTAGGATGGTTCCCAAAGTCAGAACTCACGTATCCTACATGCAGTCGACCGTCACTGAGCTTCAAGTCTTTTGGATGTTCATATGGTGGTTTATGAAGGGCACTTATATTAGCCAAGCAGAGGTTCCCATGCCTCTCAGCAATAGCCTTCCTGAAGCCATGAGGAAGAGGATAGAGCATACTATGATGAGGCTGCACAGAAGGCAACCTATTCTTCTCCAACTGGTCAGCCACAATGCTGACCAACTTCTTCATTCGCTCATCATAGTCTGTCCAATCACAGACAACCTGCAGGCAATGAGCCAAATTACAATAAGCGTCAGGAAAATCAGGTTGAAGCTTCAGAACAGTGCGATAAGAAGCAATTGCTTCTGGAATATTCCCTGAATCCTGGTGAATGGAAGCCAGATTGCTGTGGGCATCCGCAAATGCAGGGTTGATCTGCACGGCACGAGTATAACACTCTAAGGCTCCCTGAACATCCTGCATATCCCATAGAGTGTTTCCCATATTACAGTACGCATCAGCAAAGGTAGGACTGATTCGAATAGCCTCCTTATAATGCATCAGAGCTTCGTGCAGTTTTCCCTGCTGCTTCAATACACTTGCTAAATTTGAATGGGCATCAGCAAAGTCTGGGCAGAGCTCTAATGCTTTACGATACAAGCGAACTGCCTCTTCACTGTTTCCCTGTTCTCCTTTGATATTGGCTAGGTTATTCAGAGAGTCTGCATGGCGGGGACACAGCCGGAGAGCTGTATGATAACAATCTTCTGCTTCAGCAACACTGCCCTTCTCTTTGAGAGCGTTGGCTAGGTTGCAGTAAGCATCAGGGAAATGTGGTTGCAATTCAATAGCTCGCCTGTAGGTGTCTATTGCCAGATCCATCAGGCCTTGCTCATAGTATACACAAGCCAGGTTGCCATGTACCACTGCATGATTTGGACTCAAGCTTAGGGCACGAAGGTAAGCTGCCACAGCTCTGTCAAAAATCCGTGCCTCATTGAAGACATTTCCTAAATTGATATAAGCATCCAGAAAATTGGGGTCAAGGGTGACAGCCTTTTCAAAGTGATGAATTGCAAGCCAAATCTCCCCTTGTGCATTGAAAACACAGCCAAGATTACTCCAAGCTACTGCAAAGTTCGGTTGCATCTCAATTGCTTTCAAATAACATGCCTTGGCTTCTTCTAAGCCACCCAGGGCTTTGAGCAGGTTCCCCAGGTCACTGCGAACACAGTACAAAGAAGGATTGTACTGAAGAGCAGAGACGTAAGCTTGTACTGCTCCTTCCATGTCGCCTGCTGCTACCAAAGCGGCTGCCAGGTTAATATAACCATCGATGAAATCTGGTTTGAGACGCAATGCATGCCGGTAATGCTCAGTTGCTTCCTGCAACTGCCCTCTTTCCTTGTACACATTCCCCAAATTCGAATAGGCTTCTGCCAGAAGAGGGTTCTGTTTAATTGCCAGAGTACTAAAGTGGGCAGATCTGTCCAGCCTTCGACACTGGAAGTGTATAGATGAAAGTAATAAAAGTACACCAGTATTGCCTGGCTCTTGTCTCCAGAGCTGCATGCAGTGTCTCTCAGCTGTCTCAAAATCTCCTGCCTGATATTCTCGATGTGCCAGCTCAGCTAACCCTTGGAAGGAAAGCATACGTTTCGTTGGTTCTGTGCTGTCGGCCACGTTGCCCACGGAAGACGCCATCTGGAGCTTCTGGAGAGAGTGAAAAAAGGGAGTAATTGAGTCCCGCTGCCGCCACTACTGGCAAGAATGTTTCTAGTGGTAGCAAACACGAGCGCAGCAGCCGTACCACTGCTTTGGCACGCTTAAGCAGCGGCAACAGTTACAGGCACCGAACCTTAGGAACTATGGTTGGCCATCTACCTCTCATGCTCTTGAAATCTTAATTCTTAACCCTGCCCTCTTCCTCCATTTTTCTCCTAATCAGGGAATAAAAATTACCTATCCATTTGCCTTAGAAGAAATCAAAAGTCAGTAGGCCAAACACTTTTCAAAATATTGTTTTCTGTCCAGTTGGAAATGAAATACATGATTGACTTTTCTTCATCATTCATATAGTCAACGTGGAGAACATTAGGGCCGTGAATTTCAATACAGTAAGATGAGAAAATTTTAAATTGGCCTTCCCAAACCACTAATAAGTAACCGATGTTGTATAGAATGCTAAAATCTTAGAGACTGAGTTTGATATTTTAAAAGTTCTGCAAACATGAGCTAATTTCTCCTCATCAAATTTCTCATGCCTCAAACCTGAGTATCACTTTTTAAAAGATAAATTTATTTTTATTTATTTATTTATTTTTATCTTGGCTGCGTTGGGTCTTCAGTGCTGCGTGCAGGCTTTCTCTAGTTGCGGCGAGTGGGGGCTACTCTTTGTTGCGGTGTCCGGGCTTCTCATCACAGTAGCTTCTATTGTTGTTCCACAACTCTATGGGTTCCTTTTTAGGTCCTACGAAGAACCCTAGAAATTAGTTCATGTCATTATAGGTTTTTGCAAAATTGTCAAAAGTGAGATATTTTTATTTCCATCAGGTAAGTCCAGCGTCTATTTCTTTGTCAATTTTCCTTCTATCATATTCTGCTATGTTGGATCATATTGGATTGGTCACAGGCTTTCTTGAAATCTGGCTAAGGAGATGTTTTAAGTGAGGCTATTATGTGATTTTCAGACACCACCATATGTAACTGACTATATAATATCCCATTACAGGAATAACTTCCAGTACTCTTACTGACTACTCTACTGACTTAACTAGCACAAGACACAGAAGCGTAAGGACAAAAACCACCTTACAATATAGCCATGTCTTGCACTTCACAGCTCTCAAAGCATGTGCGTTTGAAGAAGAAAAAAAGAACTGAAAAGTATAAAACCAGAAGTTATTCTGTGGAAAATTATTTCAATCATCAGGCATGTGAAGGATAAGTCAAAGATTCAGTTTTCTTCAATGCTTAGTCAAAACGGAAATTTCCTTCTGTCAAGAATATACCCCAGGGCTTCCCTGGTGGTGCAGTGGTTGAGAGTCTGCCTGCCGATGCAGGGGACACGGGTTCGTGCCCCAGTCCGGGAAGATCCCATATGCCACGTAGCAGCTAGGCCCGTGAGCCATGGCCACTGAGCCTGCATGTCTGGAGCCTGTGCCCCACAACGGGGAGAGGCCACAACAGTGAGAGGCCAGCATACCGCAAAAAAAAAAAAAAACCCAATATACTCCAGGGGCTTCCCTGATGGCACAGTGGTTAGGAAGTCACCTGCCAATGCAGGGGACACGGGTTCGAGCCCTGGTCCGGGAAGATCCCACATGCCGCGGAACAACTAAGACCGTGTGCCACGACTATGGGGCCTTCGCTCTAGAGCCCGTGAGCCACAACTACTGAGCCTGCGAGCCACAACTACTGAAGCTTGTGTGCCTAGAGCCTGTGCTTTGCAACAAGAGAAGCCACCACAATAAGAAGCCTGCACACCGCAACAAAGAGTATCCCCCAGTCGCTGCAACTAGAGAAAGCCTGCGCACAGCAACGAAGACACAACACAGTCAAAAATAAATAAAGAAAGAAATAAAAGAATATACCCCATCAATAATGTGTGTAATGGAATGGTGTCAATGAGTATTTTATCAGAATTCCTGTAATGCACAAACCTATAGCAGTACTGAAATCAGTAATGCATTTATAATAGTAAATATTTATGAGGAAGTAATCCATAGAGGTTTTCTCAAAGTTAACAATGAACATTAATGCGACATTATCAATAATAAATTGTGATGCTGAAATAAACTTTTCTAAACTATTAATAACTAAAAGCAAACTCTAATCAACCATGTGAAAAGAAATCTATGTCTATAAACTACAAAGTTTATTTCTTACAATTTTATTTCTAAAACAGGAGGCAGTTAAAGAATATATAGCTACAAGAGTGGGGAAAAAGTTTTATAGAGACACATCTGGCAGTAGTTAATTTTCAAATGTCATTTTTCTAGATTTTGTGACACCTATAGTATTGATATTTCAAAGCATTTAACAAATTGTAATTTGAAGATTTGCTACTTCCAGGTAGAGTAAAATATTTTGAAGCAAAACAACATTTCCACTGAGAAAAATTTTAAAAGCCAAATAAAATAGTCAGCATTCAATCAAAAAGTTCTAGACATACCAAGAGATAGAATCATATGACTAAAATTCTAAGAAAAGAACAGATAATACACAAATATTTATATAAGATATTGTGTATATTTATCAGGAAAAGTCTTTATCAAGAAAAGACTTTTAAATCATCAAAATTAATATTACATTTTATTTATTTGTATATTTTATTTATATATAGATATTTAGATATTTATATAAAGAACTTAAAGTTAAAGCTCTAGTTAAGGCAGTGACAAAAGCAGTAGCAGTGGCAGTGAAAAGAAATGATTATATTCAAGGATATTTTGTCAGTAAAAGTCCAAGATCAAATGTCTGACTGCATACATGGGATGGATAGACGGTGTGGGAAAAATCAAAGTTAACTATAGAGGTTCTAGTGAAGATGGGGTTGCCATCCCCCAACCCAAGGGGTTGCTATCATCCCCAAGGTCTAGGAGACTCAAAAGGAAGGTCATGGTCGAGGAAAAGTTAATTGCTGGGAAAATAAGACTCCCAGTCTCTCCAGCTCCTTACACTAGTTTTTTTTTAAACATCTTCATTGGAGTATAATTGCTTTACAATGGTGTGTTAGTTTCCACTTTCTAACAAAGTAAATCAGTTATACATATACATATGTCCCCATATCTCTTCCCTCTTGCAACTCCCTCCCTCCCACCCGCCCTATGTCACCCCTCTAGGTGGTCACAAAGCACAGAGCTGATCTTCCTGGGCTATGCGGCTGCTTCCCACTAGCTATCTATTCCTTATACCAGTTTTGTTTTTCTGCTCATATACGTAGCAGCATTTCATTCAAGGGGAAAGTCATTGATCTGACTGGTCAAATTAAACACCATAGTTCAAGGCACATTTACAGTGGTTAGTTCCTCCACAATTTAGAAAGTAACGTTCACAATTTCCCTCTTCCTACACTGTGGAACACATTGGCCATTCCTCCAAAGTTTCCACTCCATAGAGTGGACCAGAGATGACATTAGCCCAGAACTGAGAGCTTGGCATGAGATGGTGTCAACCCCACCTAGAGCTCTGGCATAAGTTATGACCCAACCCAGCTCTACAGAGAGTTCTGCATGGAATCTTGTCTCAGCCATAATAATGTGATTCTGTTTTTCATTTGGTTTGCTTCTTTGCTTAACTTTCCCTGGCCACTCTGACAAACAAAATTTCAGGCAATCCTGGGCCACTCACTAACTTTATTCCATCTAATGTTATCCAGATTCCCAAGAAAATTACTAACTATAAAGGGGGAAATTTGGAACATGGTGAGTTTTAGGTGCCTGAAATATACAGGTAACTGAATCCAGTTAAGTAGCAAATTATTTGGATCTCAAATATGCCAGTAGAAGAGCAGACTAAGCTCAATTTAATGTACTCTTACTGGAGACACATGTAAATTCTGGGTCAGTTTTCAAAATGTTAAAAGCACATAGCTGAGATTAAAAGAAAGAAAGGAGCACCTGCATGTTTCAGAAAGTAACAGAGAAATTAAATCCAGAGAAATAAGAGCAGACTGATGTGTATGCGTTCTGTTCCTTAGTAGAGGCCTTATGTACATAGGGGCTGGAGCTAGAAATCTAACATTACCTTGAGGCCAGGAATTTAGACTCAGGATGGAACAATATGGAGAAGTTAGTACAGATATCCTACAGAACTTTCATGAGGAACTGCTTAGTCCATTAAGAGGGCCAAGGGAGGTGGTGAGGAAGATTGATATCTCTTGAAAACCTTCAGGTACAGAAAACATCAGCACCTCTGAAAAGTAGGCCTGTCCTTCCCAGAGTTGTGATGGCCAGGTTGTCACTAACCTGTAAGGCCCTGTATGAATCAGAAACTGCAAGGAGAGGAATTCAAAGAAAACCAGATGCAGGATGGGTGTGGCAATAAATCCTAGGACCCTATCAGAAACAAAATTAAAACCACTCTAGAGGGAAATTTTAACAAACCAGGGCAGAGAGTATCCTAACCAGAATAAAATAATAATTCTGAGGAAGTTCCTTTACTTATTTAAGTAAGATTCAATGCATTTCCATGGCCAGGCCCTTTAGAAGAATTCTAAAACATATACAAACAATTCATTTACATCTTATATATCCCACCATCCAGAGCAAAATTCACTTAAGAACTGTACTGGTGGAAATTGGGCAGCACTATGGAGAAAATAAAATGTGTTTACCATCAAAAAACATGAAGGTAAGAAAGATAATGTCTAATTTTTTAATTATCCTGTGGTTTCTTGAAATCTTTTGGAAACCCAAACTAGAGAAACCTAGGAGGAAATGAAGATTTAAATGTTTAGAGATTTATCAACTCATCTATAAAAGCTTTATTAATCTCTTCTTTTAATAACATTCCTGAGAGGTATAAATGTGTCCAGTGATAGGGTTGAATAAGCCTGAGAGAATTTCAATTGTTTACTATTCTTGGTCAGCTCTTAAGACCTTTCAGGAGCATCTTGATTTTCATGGCCTCATCCAACAAAAGCAGGATATTTTACAGAAAGTCCTGGGCCACTTTTCGGCTTGCTTTTGTGTTTATGCTTTTGGTTTTTTCACATCGGGCGGTACATTAGGCTACCTATTGCATACTCCCTCATTCATGCATGCATTCACTCAAACAATATTGACTGAGTTGAGACATTTAATTAACACTCAATAAATGATGTTTAGATGAATGAATGTGCTTTCTATCAAAGTAAGTGTAAGTACTGAGAAAAATTACAGAATGTATGATCCCAGCCCCACAAAAGCTTATAACTGTGTTGAGGATATAACATATGCTGATGAAATAAGTAATATATCATATTGGACAGGGTCTAAGTTCAAAAATGAGTTTTTATAAATAATCAGAGCCTAAGGAGCACAAAGAAGGGACAGTTCATTATGGCTTGAATCTATCAATAAATGTACATTTCAGATGAGATTTGAGATTGACCTCAAAGAAGAGGACTTAGATATATGAACAGAGAACAAAAAAGGCATGGTGATAGCATGTGCATAGATAGTGTGGCCAATATTTATGTTCTTCATTAAAGATAGTCAGAGATAACCCAAATGTAACTGTTTCCATGGGTCCATTCTCAGTATCCAAAGAAAACGGCAAATCCTATCTTAGTAAAACTAATGAAAAACACAGTCTTTAACAAAGAGATTGTGAAGGAAAGGGGGAGAGAAAGGCTTGCATCCCACACCACACAACAAAACTTATTGAACTATTTGTTTAATTGTCTCCCTCTGAAAATTTCCTCTCCCTCTCTCGGTACGCGTCTCTTCTCCCACATCTGACCACACTCTACCAGCCATCTTTCCAGATCTTTCCAGAACTCTCCATCCTAGTTTCATTAGGCCACAATTTAAACATCTCACAGGTCTCCAGGATGCATCCCCATCACTTATTCCACAAAGACAAACAAAGGACACTTCTCAGGATCACGTTTCTTTGAAGGAAGAGGTCATGAGGAGTGATTATAAATAATATAAGGTGGAGAGCAGTGACTTAAAATACCATTTTTCACCTTAGAATGTGAATACAGGGAACTTTGTGAAACTAGAAAATCTAGAAAGGATTCACTGATAATTATTTATGTTCAATGAATAAAATAAAATGTAATAATACGGCTGAACTCTGACAGATTCACTTTTTCAAAAGTTGCTTTCACACACTTTCACTATTGGGATGTTTGATAAACACACCTTTCCTTCTTTACTTTCTTCTTTCTTTGCAGATACTGGCACCAAACTTTCAAACAATAACAACCTTCCCATAAGTCCCTTGCCAGGCAAGGTTAAGGTATAACAATCCAAACAAAGTTTTGAAGAAGATAACTGCTTGAAAGCACAGGAAAAGAGCTGGGTTTCTCTTATTCAACAGTCACATAATGAGTAATGTGCGAATTGGTTTAAAAAGTCTCTCTGCATGAGGGGCTAAGGTTAAGATTAGAACTTCTGAGGCCAGAAGAGCAAAATGACTACAACAATCCACATATTTTCAAGAGCTGCCCTTTGGATGTGAGGCATTGATTTTTCCCACTATTTTTTCAGCAACCCAACTGGTGTCTTTATTAAACGACATAAGAGAATACAGTGTGGCCAAGAAGGCTTAGATTTCCTTAGCCCCAAGTCAGATATTCTCCAGTGACTGTCCACTCAAATGAAAAAGAGAGATTTACAAGAGGAAACTGGATACAACTGAGTGTACTTTAATTTTACCTGAATTATTTGTTTTGTTTTCAATTCTCCGCTGAAGTGCCTACATTAATATATCTTTAAGAGCATTTCCTTAAGTTGAAGTATTCATTCAGTATATTCATTTACTATAATTTAGAAAAGCCAAATGATTTAGACAAATTCATTTCTATATTGCCACAACAGTGTATTGTGAACTAAATGACACCTGGCAGTTCTTTACTCAGATACTAACTCAATTAGAAGGCAGAACAAGGATACCTACCCATTCAGGGAAGGATAGGTCACTTAGCCTCTGTAGCTCTCTTAGGTCTCTTATCATCACAGTAACAAATTGAAGACTAAAAACCATATGATTATCTCAATAGATGAAAAAAAAGCTTTTGAAAAAAATTCAATATCCATTCATGGTAAAAACTCTCCAGAAAGTGGGCATAGAGGGAACACATACCTCAACATAATAAAGGCCATATACGACAAGCTCATAGCTAACATACTCAATGGTGAAAAGCTGAAAGCATTTCCCCTAAGATCAGGAACAAGACAAGGATGCCCACTCTCACCACTTTTATTGAAGGTACTTTTGGAAGTCCTAGCCACAGCAATCAGACAAGAAAAGTCAATAAATAAAAGGACTCCAAAATGGAGAGGAAAAAGTAAAACTGTCACTGTTTGCAGATGGCATGATCCATAGAAAATCTGAAAGACACCATCCAAAAATTATTAGAGCTCAAAAATGAACTTGGTAAATTTGTAGGATACAGAATTTATATCTAGAAATCTACTGTATTTCTATACACTAACAGTGAACTATCAGAAAGAGAAATTAAGGAAACAATCCCATTTACAATCGCGTAAAAAAGAATAAAATACAGAAGAATAAATCTGCCTAAGGAGGTAAAAGACCTGTACCCAGGGAACTATATGACACTGATACAAGAAATTAAAGATGACACAAACAGCTGGAAAGATATACCATGGTCACGGATTGGAAGAATTAATATTGTTAAAGTGACTATCATACCCAAGGAAATCAATGGATTCAATGCAGTCTGTATCAACATATCAAGGGCATTTTCCACAGACCTAGAACAAATAATTTTAAAGTTTGTATGGAAACACAAAAGGTCCTGAATAGCTAAAACAGTCTTGAGAAAGAAGAACACAACTGGAGGAATCATGCTCCCTGGCTTCAGACTATGCTACAAACCTACAGTAATCAAAACAGCATGGTACTGGCACAAAAACATCGATCACTGGAACAGAATAGAGAGCCCAGAAAGAAACCCATGCACTTATGGTCAATGAATCTATGACAAAGGAGGCAAGAATATGCAGTGGAGAAATGTCTGGGCTTCATTAGGGATGGTTTCATCAATTAATTTGTTTTCTTAAATGGACCATACTTTTCCATGTCTTTGTATACCTTGTGATTTTTTTGGTTGAAAATTTGTCTTTCAAATATTATAATGTGGTATCTATGGAAATCAGATTCTCCCACTTTCCCAGGGTTTCCTGGGCTTTTGATTGTTGGAGGCTGTAGTAGTCTGTTTGTTTAGGGACCTTTCCAAACTATTTTTGCAATGACTGTTTTCCTTATCGTATGTATGCACCGAAGTCTCTGTTCCTTTAGTTCATGTTTAGCTAATGTTTTGACAGAGATTTCCTTGAATTCCTGCACCTAAAACAAACAAAAATAAATACACACAAGCACATCCACATGCACACCCAAAACCACACACCTCTGCCCATTGTGCAGATTGCTGGATCACTCCTTCAACATTTAGCTGACCTGCATTGAGTTCAGGGCTCAGCCCATGGTAAAAGCTTAGAGACTCCTCTGGTGTTTTCAGAACATGCATCTTATCTCGAGTATGCATGTGGCTTTCCTAATTTCTCTGGACACATGTGTACTTTTTGTAGGTTCTAATTTCCCAAAGAATCTCCCCCAACTTTGGCTCCTGCATCTTCTGTGGTCTACTGTATTTCAATGCACAGTCTTCTGCCCCAGCCATCTGTGCTTTGTTAGTTCAACTTGCACTTTTTTGAGCATTGACCGCTGCTTTTCCAGACTGTGTTCCAAGTTAGCTAAGACAGAGATAAGCATCTTGTGTCAGTCCTTCAGGTAGCTCCCAGACAGGTTAGAACAGATACACATAATAATCTGAGAGTACAGTCTCTTCTGCTCCCTCCTGAAGCAGGATTGAGGGTCCCATTCTAGGAATGGTCTGCTGTTACTTTAAGACTATCACTGCATTAAGACTCCACCACTTTAAGACCATCACTACACTAACAGTGGATGGGGCAAGGGCAAGTAAAAATGCCACAAAGCTTTCCTGCCATTTTCAAATTGCCTCTTCCCTGGTTCACTATGTGTTTGGTTGCTATAAATCTTTGGCTGATTTCAGGACTAAGAGAAACTCAAAGAACCCCACAGCAAAAACCAGTATAATCAAACTCTCAGAAGCCAAATGACACAGAAAGAATCTTTTCTCCCAAAGGAGAAAGAAAAAAGAAATTTGTTACAAAGCAGGGATCCTCAAAAAGATTAGAGCTAATTTCCTCTATGAAACCACGGAAGCAAGAGGCCAGCCATATTTAAAGTGCTGAAAGAAAAAAAATTGTCCACCAAGAATTCTATATTTGGCCAAACTGGTTTCAAAACGTAGGGAGAAATTAACGCATTCCCAGATGAACAAAGGCTGAGGGCATTTATTTTACAACTTCCTACCACTGCCCTATGAGAAATGCTAAATTGAACCTTCAGGTTGAAATGAAAGGACACTAGACAGCATCTCGAAGCTGTAGAAAGAAATAGAAATCTCCAGTAAAGATAAATACATGGGCAAGTACTAAAGCCAGTATTGTGTTATTGGCTTGTAGCTCTACTTTTTATTTCTTACATGATTGAAAAAACAAATGTATAAAATAATCATAAATCCATGTTATTGGGCTCACAAAGTAAAAAGGTGTAATTTGTGACAATAATAATGTAAAGAGGAGGAACAGAACTGTAGAGGAACAGAGTTTCTGTGTGCTACTGAAGTTGGTTTCAATTGAAATTATATTGTTTTAACTTTAGAATGGTAAATGTCATCTTCTTGATAACCACAAAGAAAATATCAATAGACCATATGCAAAAAGAAATGAAAAGGGAATCAAGAGTTCACCACAAGAAAATCGGCTAAGCACAGAAGTCAGTAATGGAGTAAATGAGGGGCAAAAAATGCATAAGACATACAGAAAACAAGCAGGAAATAGACAGAATTAAGTTCTTCCTCATCAGTAATTTTTGAAAAAGTAAGTGGATTAAGCTCTCCAATGAAAAGATAAACATTGGCAGAATGGACTTTAAAAACAACCATAATCCAAGTATATGCTGTCCGCAAAAATCTCACTTGATTTCAAAAGACACAAGTTGCTTGAAAGTTAAAGCATAGAATAAAATATCCCATGCAAATAGTAACAAAAAAGAAGGAAAGAGAGACAGAAAAAGAAAGGAAGGAAGGAAGGAAGGAAGATAGATCTGGGATGGCTATGTTACTATCACACAAAATAAACTTTAAATCAAAAACTATCACAAGAGGAAAAGGAGGCCACTATATGTTGATAACAAGTTCAATCTATCAAGAACATAGAACACCTATAAACATATATGTACCAAACAACCCCCAAATATGTGAAGCAAACATTGACAGAATTGAAGGAAGAAATAGATAGTTCTAAAATAATAGTTGGAGATCAATACCTTGCTTTCAATAGTGGAAAACACATCTAGACAGAAGATCAGTAGAGAGGTAGGGGGACTGAATAACACATTTAACCAACTAAACCTAACAGCGTATATAGATCACTCCACTCAACAACAGCAGAATACACCTTTTTCTCAAGTACACATGGAACACTCTCCGGGAAAGACCATATGTTAGGCCACAATACAAGTACCAATACATTTTTAAGAAATTGAAATCATACAAAGTATCTTCTTTAGCCACAGTGAAAGGAAGGTAGAAATCAATAACAGAACCATTGATAGCCATTTCCCATCATGCCTGCCACACATGATATAAAGCAATGAAGGGAAAAACATAATTTACCACTTAGAAAAGTGGGAAGGAGGACATACCATTGACACAGAGTGTATGCTGTTTCCCATTGTCAGGGATAGAAATAAATTAGCATCATTTATTCATTAGTGTGTTAATTTCTTGGTCAATCATTGGGCAGCCAGTGTTTCTGCCTGATGGGAAGATTTCCTATACTCAGTGTTGAGTGGAGCCAACCTTGAAAGGGACATTTTAAAGGATTATACTGTGATGGGCTTCGCAGTACCCTTCCTCCTATGCCAGTATTTAGGCTGGGGTATTTCCATGGAGTGTGTACAATCGTAGGCCCCAGTTCACCAGAATTTAGTTTGACTCGTTCTGTTAATACATTCCCTCAGTACTTTGTCTTTTGTATCCTTTTGCATTTACTTCATTCTTTATTATCACTGCGAAACAACTTTGTTTCCTGTTCAGATGCCAAAAAGTGGATATCAATACCTCCTGAGTTTTACACATCACAGATCAGTTTTGGATATCAGGGACAGAGACAACAGCTATTTCCAATGACTTTGAGACATACTTTGAACATGTGATTAACATGTTGAGTGTTGAAATGTGTGTCGAGCTCATTACACGTGCTCTAAAAGGTTTCAAACTGCAAATATTTAAAAATCTCTATCTTTGAATCGTTTTCCTGTGCTGTCCCTTTGTGTCAGACTGTTAATATGCAGTCTGGCACCTTCAAATAATGTGGCTTTGTAACCAATTATTTACATGTTGTTTTATCCACAGAGAATCTTTTTTTTAAATAAATTTATTTATTATTTATTTTTGGCCGTGTTGGGTCTTTGTTGTGGCACACAGGCTGTCTCTAGTTGGGGCGAGTGGGGGCTACTCTTCGTTGTGGTGTGCGGGCTCCTCATTGCTGTGGCTTCTCTTGTTGTGGAGCACGGGCTAGGTGCTGGGACTTCAGTAGTTGTGGCACACGGGCTTCAGTAGTTGTGGCTCATGGACCCTAGAGCACAGGCTCAGTAGTTGTGGCACACGGGCTTATTTGCTCTGCAGCAGGTGGGATCTTCCCTGACCAGGGCTCAAACCCATGTTCCCTGCACTGGCAGGTGGATTCCCAACCACTGTGCCACCAGGGAAGTCCCCGCACAGAGAATCTTAAGGTCAAAACATACAACTCGATTAACTACACTTCCTCCTGTTCACATTTCCCTCATCTTTTCTTCATCTTCTGTCTATGTTTCCTTGGCCCTGTTTATATTAAGTGCTTTTGCCATTATATTTGATTGTTTGTATTCCGGTGAGTTACCACAATGCTTTATGAGACACGCTAGGATATAAATGCATTTAAGTAATATATATATATATATATATATATATATATATATATATATATATATATACACACACACACACACACACATATATATGTAGTTTGCTTGAGTGCAGTGTTTTTTGTTTTCTGTACTGAATCCATTAGCATGGGTTGGTATAATATTTAGCATAGGTCGATATGTAATTTGTAAACTAATAAAGTCTTAAAAGTGAGGAAATAAGTCTTTCAAATTTAATTATTTATTTTAAAGAGCAGAATAGCATACATAAACAGGTGCCTAATGAAAACTTGTATTCTAATTTGGAACTCTCATGAACACCTATTCTTTTGTTCTTCTAATGGTATGATCGTAGGCCATTTGATTATTTTTATTTTTATGGCTTTAACTTTAGAATAATGAAATATTCGTAAATTTAAAAAAGTATTTTTCTTTATTTGATGGGGGTGGGATACTGGAGAAATGAAAGGTCAAACACCTATTGAGGAATCCATACTTGTCTATATAGTGTGTACTTTTATTTCAATAACTGATTTAAAATTCCTAAAAGGATGCTATAATAAGTTATTATGCCATTTTACAGACTGAATTAAGTGAATTTCAGGGAGGTATGAAACTTGCCTAAGGCTATCCAGCTGCCAAGTGGTAGAAGTGAGAATTAAATCCGGGTATACCTATCGCCAAAGTTGCTGCTCATCTCTTTACATCATCCACTTTGAATAGCCAATGCTTTTCTGCTTACAAATATGACTGAGGTTTCCAGACAGTCAACATTGCTTTTTAATCAGATAGAAAAATTACTGTTGCTTCTCTAAAGACATATTCCTTTTCCATTAAGTGACTTTAGTTGTTCAGATAATACTTCCAGACAGTAGTCATCATACAGTTGGAGACTAAGAACAGAACTCAGGGATGTGTCTAGCACTCAGTAAAGACCAACTGGGCTCACTCATGGTACTTACGGTCATTTCCTCTAGACTAAAATAATCTTATTAATAAGAGCCTAATAATTCACAGTACTGCCCTTGCCTGATTGTTTGTTCTTCTCCCTCTATCACTCTCTCTTTCCCCATATGATTATTATTTTTGACAATTTTTGGTGAATTAAATTCAGGGATTAGTATTCAGGAGCGCTAGTCACAAAAGCAGAGAATCTTAGCTCACACCAAAGGAAGAAAATAGAGAAAAAGTATAAATTATATGAATACACACATATCACACGTGTACCAACTATATGTTGCACTCCTCCAAAATCTATTTCGTATCTGCACATTTATTGTATATTAGCAGGAAGACAAGAAATGAGCGTAATGCTCTGTTTACAAGATACAGAAAACAGACCCAAATATGGAAATTACTAGCAATGAGAATGGGGAAGAAAGACTACAACAAGGAATGTAGATGATATTTTTGTTTCTTAGCTATGATGCCAAATATTGAACTTTCAACTTGAGACAAGGAGGCCATAAAAAGTTGTATTAGTTTCCTAGAGCTGCCATGACAAAGTACCAGAGACTGAGGAGGTTAAACAACAGAAATTTACTCACTCACGGGTGTAGAGGCTAGAAATCTGAGATAAGGTGTCAACAGGATTGATTTCTTCTGAGGTATCTCTTCTTGGTTTGTAGATGCCATGTTTTCCTTTGGTCTTCACATGGTCTTCTCTCTGTGCATGTCTGTGTCCTAATATTTTCTTTTTATAAGGACACCAGTCATATTGAATTAGAGCCCACCCATTTGACCTCATTTGAACTCAGTTACTTATTTAAGGGCCTTATGTCCAAATACAGTCAGATTACGAGGTATTGGGGGTTAAGACTTCCACATATTAACTTGAGCAGGACACAGTTCAGGTGATAATAGAAGATAAGAGTAATTTAAGCAAGTAAGTAACTATTGTTTACAGTGAGTTGCTTAAGGATATGTATTTACTCAAGAAAAACAAGAAGAAATTACATAACACTCTGTGTTATACAAAGATATTAAATTAATCATAACATCCTGTGAGATGGGCATTAAATTAGACTAAGCAAGAGTAAGCAACTTATCCAGAATTGTATAGTTGGTACTTTCCAGAATTTAAACCAGGTATTTTCCCAGTTCCATTCTACGTTATATATTCATTTCATTATTTGAAATGAATTTTGAGTCTTCATTTTGCTTAGTTCCTGAAGTTATATGGGGATAGAATGGAGTTGGATATTTTCAGTGACATTCACATATGGGGAAGGAAATTGAGTCCAGAAGCTTCAGCAGTGTTTCCATGGAGAATGCTAACAACAGAACCAGAAACACCGTTATCCTTTTGGTTCAGTGATCTTTCCTATAGCACTACAAGAATCAATTTTAAGAAGCCCCATGTTTTCCAAACTTTCACCAATGGGCTCTGTAGGGTCCTCTAACAATATCTAAGAGACTAACTAGTTTCACATTCCAAGCCACTTAAGACAAGGAGTTCTGATTGTTCTCTGTGAGGAAATCAAGTGACAATCATAGCTGGTAATTTAGGATAGTTTCTTCAGGGCCCAGGCAAAACCTAATACACAAGTGATAACCATTGTTAAGTGCATCTTTGACAAGGATTCATCAAGTATCAAAGAGGTCTATAAATTGGGAGAAATTATGATCAAAGACAAACATAGACCACAGATATCTAATTAATGCTCAATTATTTATGAGTTTAACTTTGGTTAACCTCATTTTCCTTCTTCTAGACAATTTCCAATTCATCTCCACAAAGAGACCAGAATACTTACCTTCCAAAACAAGATTTATTGTGTTCCTTTAATTCAAAGCATACAGTGACTTCTACATTCACTCCACCAAGTTTTGCTAGGAGAGAAAAGGAGACATTATATTTTATCTTGAATTACATATGCCACCATACTTGACTTAGCTCATCCTACTGGAAGCACTTTGACGGCAGATTCTACAGTCTGGTCTGACATCCTCTACGGAATCAAGCCAAGGGAATCACACATAGTTACAGCTGGAAAAACGTTTGTTCTGGGTTGATACTTTTAGCCTTTACCACCAAGACTTTATCACCAAGATCTATCTTGACAGCCTCTAAACAGGAGACCTTCTTGCCTTCCGTTTTCATATTGACAAGGAAGGTAAAGGGAAGAACTGAGAAGTACCCAAAGTCAGCTAGCAGCCAGCACAGATAAATCATCTGTGGAGATATTGTTTCTTTCAAAAGATATAAACATAAGAGGAAGTCCTAGTGTTTGAAACAATTGTGCATAATAAAATACTCCATGAAAACCTAGAAATCCAGATGCAGATCAGTAACATAGTGGCTAAATAAGCTGTTATGTTCATGCAATGGACAAGTGTACAGACATTAAGAAGAACGAGATACTCTTTTCTATGAGATTCTCTTTTCACTGAACTCATCAGTGCTGCAAAAACAATGTTACATAATACTTTTTCTTTAACATTATATCAGGCATCCTCATCTTGTCCTGCATTTATTGCCAGTGTTACTAAAGTTTATCATTTACCTCTTTCTCTTGTAGACATATAATTTCTTCTTATTTTGGAAGCATTCATCAATCCCTATTTTACTCTTTCTTTTAAATTACAAATGAATATTGAATTTTATAAACTATCTTTTGCAGGATATTTCAAGTGATTGTATAGTATTGCTCTCCTTGGACCTTGTTATATGGTAAATTATATTTTGTTATTTTATATATGCTATTTATTATATGTCGTATTATGTTTACTAATTACATTTATTATATTATAATTACATTATAACTAAGGTAGCATTTTGTTTTAGATAGGCAAAACAACCAGTGGAATAGGAAGCATCTTAAAATTAGATGCAAGAGCATAAGGGAATTGAGTTTAAAATAAAATTCACATTTTGGATCAGTAGCAAAAATTATTCAACAAAAGTGGGAAAATATGGCTATCATTACTAAATTCTAGATACAGCAAGTAGTTAAAAGTTAAAAAATAATGAAACTGTAAAAGTATCAGAAACCTGGGAGACATGAAATAAAGTATTCATGAGGAATACCTTTCTCAGATACAAAGAAAAAAGGATACATTTAATGATATAAGAAATAAAATTTGCCTCATGGCAAAATGCACTACAAAGGTCAGAAAACAAGCAAAAGAAATTGGGAAATATATTAAGAAATGGATATGCTTTCTTTACAACTTTTGAGGAAGCACATGTTTCTTTTTCCTTTAACCTGTTATGGGGGTATTAATCTATAATGTAAGTGCATGGTTCCTTTCCTTTAACCTGTAATGTGAGACTTAATCTATATGGTAAGTGCATGGTTCCTTTCCTTTCATCTGTAATGTGAGTGTCAACATGGGGCACTGTTTCCAAGCACAGACTTTGGATGTTCCTGTACTGGTCCCATCACTGACCATCCACAAAAACTTACAAATGTTGCTTCACTTTCCTGGGGGTTAGAGTCTTAGCTAAGAAATGGAAGCAAAATAGAACTTTCCCGCAGGGATGATAGAAAGTTTAAAGGAGTAAATATGTAAGTGACTTAGCACAGTGCCTAGTACAAGAGAGATCAATATAAGTACTTATCATTTTTTAAAGAGACAGATGAAAGAAATAAAATGTGGTGTTTTCAATCTATTGATATATATCCTTGACATTAAACTACCTTTTCATTCATTGGATTACCTAACTTGCTCATGCTTTTTCTTACTCTAGTGAACTTGGGTAGCTAATATCATAGTTTAAAATTTTTGCTTTTATATTTACAAGTAAATTTGACCTGTAAATTTCTTTTTCCTTACAGTCCTAATCTAGTTTCAGTATTAGGATTTTATAGACTTCATAAGATGAATAAAGGAGAATTCTTCCTTCGCTATCTCTAGAAGTTTTTCTTTGTTCATATTGATGTTATCTGTTTAATAGAAGTTTCATAGAATTCACCTCCCAAATGATCTGGCTGGGTCTGGTATTTTCTTGGTGAAAGATTGTAAACTACTGACATAATTCCTTTACTGGTGAAAGAACTCCAGCTATAAATTTCCTCTTGTGTCAGTTTTGGTAAACTTTAGGAGCTAGGAAATTGTCCACTTTACAGAAATGTTCAAATTTACTGGCATTTCATATATTCTCTGCTCTAACATTGTCCTGATTCTTTCTGTATATTATTTACTTATGTTTTTGTTTTGCTTAATCAAAGTGTGTTTTTTAAATCTTTTCAAAGAATATTCTTTTGACTTACTAAATCACCTCAATTTTATACTTTTTTCTGTTTTATTAAGTTCTGCTCATATATTTATTATCTATTTTTCTATGTTCTCAGGGTTTATTGTTTTACTCTTCTGATGTCAATTAAAACACTTGGTTATTAATTTTAAGAAATCTTTTTAGTTATAAATAGTTGAACTTTTTGAAGATTCCAGATTAGTTGTAAGTATCTAAGGGTCAGCTCGTCCACACTGTTGCTAGCCTAAGGCTTAGTTCACCCTACCGCAATGTATATATTGACATGTTTTCCCCTCGACTTTCTGTGTTTTGCTACTTCTCACTTTTCTTTGGAGAGAAGCCCTTTGACATAACCTTAACTTATTTTACAGCCAATAAGTCTTTAAAGTAATGTGTATTTTTTAAAGATAAATCTACTTATATAATTAGGCAGAAAATCTGACCTGCCATATTTTTAAAAACAGCATAAATTCACACTTCTCCATGATTAATCTGCTGTATTACACAACCTTCGAGTTTTTAGCTTTATCAATGACATGTACTTGAAAAATGTTTTAAAGATCCTACCCAGTCTTTTAAAACATCCTTGTTCCTTGTTTCAGTTCTAGTTTTATGTATATTTTCTGCCTTGCACCTGATTATTCCAACATCTGATGGATGGCCTTGGGAATATAATTCTGGTATTGATTGTTTTTTGCTGATTCTCTCCACTTCTAGCTGATTTCTTCATTATTGTGTAAATTTAGATCATGAGCTCATGTTTAGCTAAACTTTATCTGTGGGAATGCTATAGGCCTGTGTTGAAGGTCTACCTCTCCAGAAAGGGTTTAGTTTTGTGTTTGGAATACCACCGATTTGGGAGCATTTTAAGTTAATTTCTTAGCTTCTGTTTGCAAGACCGCACATAAATTTGCAACCCAAACACTGGGAACACAGATCTGGGGTTCAGAATTCTCAAGATTTCCTACCTGTTTCCTACCCAGAGCAGAGGCCAAGAGAATTTGGTCTTAGTCTCCCTTTGCCAACAGATATTTTTTTCTCCTGGCACACCCTTTCATTGAAGGTGAAACTAGGGATAGATAGGTTTAGTTCTAACTTCCCATCTAGTAGGGATGGAGTCTTACCTCCTGCCTCTCACGTGGTTATGGCCATTTATAAACAAGTCTCTATGTCAGGTGTGTCACTAAACTATGGCCTGTATTACAAATCCAGACACAAGCCTATTGCTATGGCCTGTGAGCTATGAATAATTTTCACATTTTAACTGGTAACATTTTAAATGGTTACCTAAGTACCTAAATAATATCCTCAATTTTGCTCTTTGGTCTACAAAGCCTAAAATATTTGCCACTTGGCTCCATAAAAACAGGATTTCCAGCTTCTGTTCTAAGCTATCAAGATCTTCAACCCACTCCTAATATAGCTATAACTCTCACACATGTACCACCCTTCTTTCATGGGTCCTGGAAATTTCTACTGCATACTTCAAAAATCAACCACGCACTTAAAAATAAGTTGTGTACATTTAACCTAGCATACCTAACCCTTTTCCTTCAGGAGAGTTTTTCAAGTCATCTTGCCCACCGTATTCTTTAGAGCTTCATTAATAATGGCAAAAAATTAAAACAACTTAACATTCAACAAATGGGAATTGTTCATAACAATTATAGAAGCACATACAGTAGAAAACTATAAACTCTTATTGAAACAGTGAGACATAACTAGTTTTATTCTTAGAGAACTATGTTTATTTAGGTCCCTTTTGTTTAAATAAGTATATTTCTGTGTATGTATGTATATAGTCAGGTATTTATATACACATACATTATTTGTATGATATAGTTATATAAACGTATGAAATACATACCTATACACATACCTTTGATTTATATTTGTATACATACACAGGAATATAATTATATATATTATATAGTTATATACATTGAACTGAAAACTGGTAGTATACATATATATCGTGTATCAATGTGTGTCGTCTATGTGCATGTGTAGAAAAGCAGGTTGAGAGATATGGAAGCATGAGTTAGACAGGGCTCACGATTATAAAAGTAGTTATGTGTAGGTAGTGAGCTTAAGGCCCATTTGATTGAAAATATTGCATATTTTTACATCAATTGTTAGGATGAACAGATTCCTATGTAAATAAAATTATAAATAGCTATACATACTTGTATGTGTAATGTACAATTAAAATGTATATAGTTTTATAGATGTATTATATTTATATTACATAATATAATTGTCTTATACTAATACATTACGTATTGTGTTATATAGAATATATGAACTCTAGTGTATTATATCAGATAATAATAAATATATATTTATAATATATATAAATATATATTTATAATTTATATATTATGATATAATTGTTTTATAATCAATATTACAGGATATATCTTATTAATATTATGAACATATTAACCATATAAATACATTTCATTACCCATATATTTTGTATATAATATACGCTAGGCAAAAATATATATTAATATAATACATAATTGTTATACATTAATATAAATATTAGCATATTAAATTTATATATCAATATAATATTTAATATTGGTATATTTATATTATATTTAATATATACATAGCTAATGCTCTTTAAAGCCATCTGCTACAAGTAGAATAAGACCAGGAGTATGGCCAAAGCAAATTCTAAAAATATTAGATTACTTCTATTCATTTATATGTCATTTTCCTGGAATCTGCATCTGGCTATTAGAGAGGACACACAGCAAAATCAACACAAAGTGCCCAGGAGGACATAGGATCCTTTACTTATCGGAGCCTCAAAGGAAACACAGTGCTATCCAGTCCCCCATCAAAGAGCCAAGAGCAAACCTTGAAGCACCCAGTAAAAGCCCATTCAAACAAAAAAGCTTTCCCACTTAAACTGGAAAAAGTTAAGTTCCCAAGAGACCCCCTACACCAACCACCGAAGCTCATTTGGCAGTAAAAACAAAAATGTTCACCGAACAACAAGAAACCCAAAACAATAGTTGTTTTAGCACAAACAAAGAAAAAGCAGCTAATTAGTGTCTCTCCTGTTTGAAAGAAGGGGGTGGGAAGTGGGCAGAAGACCTGATAGGAAAGATAA